>NW_020955352.1:885116-924262 GCF_003031625.1 Empidonax traillii
TTTTTTTTTTTTTTTTTTTTTTTTTTTTTTTTTTTTGTGAGGTTGCTCTTTCCTGGTGCACCCACATTGCTATTGTGTAGTTGTCAGCTAAAAAAACAACAGCCACCAAAACGCCCACCCCCAAAAGAAGATATTAAAGAAGAAATCGTATCTCACAGCCCTTGAGAATGTGACCCTGAGGCCTTGCCCTTCTCCCTCCTGATGTACCCACACATCACGGTGGAATGGCAGGCCCCTCCCCATCCACCCCCGTGCTACTCTGAACCTGCAGAGCGAGAAAAAAATAAACACACATCCAAAACAAATTAAAAAAAAAATCAACAAGGCTTTCAGGGGGAGGGGGGGGGGAAGCCACCCCCCCCACATACACACACACACACACGCATATGCATAAACCCCATAACCCATTTATGTCGGTCTCGGAGCAGGAGCCAGACTGCAGCGAGCAGCCAACAGCTGGGGCCTTTGAAAAGGGACAAGGCGAGCGGCTCCCCGTGCCCAGCCACGCCGGGCTCCAGCTGCCCCCCGCCGCCCCCGGCCCTCACCGCCCACCCTCCTCCCCACCCGCGGGCACCCCGGGTGGGCACAGCGGCGTCGCGGGGGCGGGTGACACGCACAGGGCGCCGCAGACACACGGCCGCCACCGCCGCCGCGCGTGGTCGGCGAGAGCTGGCCTCTGCAGGGCAATTTTCCACTCTCAACTTTCAGGGAGAGGGAGAGAGAGATAAAGCCCATTTACTGTACCTTTCTGGCATCTTTCTCAGCTTTCCCTGCTGCTTCTCCCCACCCCCTTCCGATTTATCTCAGCTACTGGTTTTATAAACCGAGAGGGTGGAGAGCGGGGGGGTGGGGGGGGGAGGGAAGAGGAGGGGGCTTTTTTTTTCTCTTCTCTAAGCCCCGTCTGCACCTTCTGCTTGAGCCCGCCGGTGAAGTCACAAGACCGAGTCTCTGACATCACACAGAGCCCACAAACGCCGGATTGTGACTTCACTGCAGGATAGAACAGGGAGGAATAGGAGAGGGGAGGGGAAAAGGCTCTTATTCAAACACATATCTGCAGTAGTAACAAAGGGAACTCAGGAAATGGCTGGCCAAGAAAATGGCTTTTTTTTCTTTTATAAAATATACTCTCTTTTTTTGTTGTGATTTTTGTGTGTGTGTGTGGTTTGGGTTTTTTTTCCCAAAATAAACTTTGTGACCACGATGGAAATACCTTTTAAAAGTGGTCTGGGCAGGACAGACAGCGAATGCCAGCCCAGGCACCATCCTCCAACGCAGCACAGGCTCCCACAGCCCGCAGCACCTTGGCCACCTGCCGGGGCCTCTCTGGACCTGCTGGGGCTGGAGCAGAATGAGGTGCTGGGGTGAAAATCAAGGGCAGTGGCAGTGGCCACAGGAGAGGCTCCAGGGGATAGGGTGGAGGGGGTATGGATTGCAGGGTAAGGACCAAAACAGGCAGATGCCTCGGATCATGCTGGAGACACGCTGGGAAGGCAGCGCTGAGAGCCACCAGGCAAGCAGGACCACACAGAGTGACCGGAGCTCCGCGGCAGAGGTCTGGGAACCATGGGCCAGGCAGAGGTAATGCTAACCAGCGTGCACTTGGAGGGGTTTTCCCCATCCGAGGATCCGAAACCACTGCTAAACTACAATTCGAGTAAAATGGGTATTAAAGGTCAGAATTAAGGGAACAGTGTGAGGCCTAAGCAAGGCAATAGGGTGAGGTTTTCGATTCCCTAGTATATTTTTAGGTGCCCTGGGGAGGGGAAGACAGGCTGGGGTAGATGAAAGAAAGGCCAGGAGGCTTTGATGTACTCCCAATACAAGGCAATCCTCAGTTGTTGCTCTGGGAGCAAAAGCTGATGATATAAGACTTCTGTGGTCATATCTGAAATAAAGCCTAAAAGGGGAAAAAAAGGCTCATTAAGTAGCTATTGGCTTAATGTGACCTGGAAAGTTGTAAGATTTGGGGCTTTTTTTTGTTTATTCAGCTGGTGTATTTGTTTAACATCAATTTCTCAAAATTTAACACAACCTCAAACATGTCAGTAAATAAGCCCCCAAAAATAAAAATCTGTTATTTGTGTTTAAAATGGGATATTTTCTTCCACCTTTTGAAGCAAGGCAGCTCAAACACTTGCACTGTGCTAATCATACCTGAAGGCCAGGAATTTAGAAGAATAAGCCAAGGGCACAGCCACAGCCAAGTGAAATAAAGAAAAAAAATTAAAAAATTAAACGGTGCTAATTGCAGACAACATTATATTTATGAAGTTATTGGAACTGCAGAGCCAAAAAGGAGACAGCTTGTGATCCTCACAGTGTGTTCGCTCCTCTCTCCAACCTTCATCCCTGCCCTCACTGAGACCTGCAAAGCAATTCCCATCACTGTGCCAACCTGGAAGGGAGGAGAAAACAGCACTGCCATCGTAGCCTGCCCTTCCCGCAACCTGCCAGTGCGGCAGGAGGGAAATCTGTATGTGGAGCGAGCGAGAAGCGAGAAGGAAACGATCCAGATCCCCGCCACGAACCAGCTGGCAAGTACGTTCCCAGCTTGCTGCTGCTGGACAGTGGGAGCACCCCATGAGCGCCTGAGGTGGCGGCAGCACTGGAAGCCCAAGACACTTGTTGGAAACTTTTGTACCCTCGTGTCTCCATGTGCTCCCAGCGTAAAATACAGGCGGCCAGAAGATGCTCTTCCAGGTGGGAGCTCTTCCATGGCCAAAGCCTCAGTTCCCACATCAACTCTGAATTCCTGTGCCTTGGGGCATCATCCCAGCCTTGGCAGAGCCACAGCATCAGGAAAGATTTCCCCTGTTGTTTTATGGCTTCTCTGTGCCAGTAGAGCAACAAACCAGGCTGCAATGGAAGGAATAAACTCTCCTGCCTCTGCTTGTGAGAGGGAGGGAGAAGGTATGAATTGCAAGCAGCGAGAACCCCATCCAATCTCATATCCTTCAGCAAGTCTTGCTACTTGTTGGCCACAACTTTACTACCATTTTTATACTGACTCCTTTCATCTTTTTTATCTATTTTTTTTCCACCCTGCTGACTGCGTGAGAGAAAACCTCCACGTTTATCCCACTCCTCCTCTCTCGGGGAATCTCTCTCAACCTGCCTGTGGGCAGGGAGACAACATGGCTGCCAACGCGCCACGAAGGTGAGGAGGGGAATGGGGGAGAGAGGAAGGCATGGGCATTTGTTGGGAAGCAGAATAAAGAAGTGGGGAAGAGGAAGGAATCTAACACATGCACACTGACTAGCATGGGCTTGCTCCAACTTGGCCCATGATGCAATTACCTGAGTTGGAGGCTGGCCAAGTCTCCCAGGTTAAGTCCCTCTGCACTTGTGTGAAGTGCTGTCAGAGCTGCTGGGACCATGAATACTCAGGGCTCTGGTAGCATGTCTCATCCAAAAAGGAAAAAGGAAAAAAAAAAAAAAAAAAAAAAAAAGAACAGAGACAGGGCAGGGACTGAATGGGCTTATTTTCACACAACTGCAATTGTTTTGTTGATGCGGAAAGGTAATTAAAAAAAGTTCTGATTTCAAACGTGCCACAGAATTCCCAGAGCCCGGAGGCTGCTGCTTAGAGGCAGATTAATCACACTGAATTCTCCATCTAGATATTGCATGCACTCCAAACTCCCACCGCTAATAGCTCTAATATTCTCCTCAGCGTGTGCATGCTGCTGGTGTTATGTTCCAGGAATATTAATTCCCCAACTCAAGCTCCTTTCGCTTGCGCATGTACCCTAAAGGCTTGCTGCCGGGCACTGGGAGATTATGGAAAAGAGAAAACAGGGCTAGAGGAGAACCGGGGTGCAAAGGTACTGGCTGGAACTCCTCAAGGAAAGTCGTTAATGTTCTTTGGATAAGCAAGCCATCCAAATAAAATCTACCTGAAGGCCAAGTTCTTTAAACAAAGACAGCCAACTACACACGCACAAGATGGTTGAAATTAAAATGAGCTCCCAGTGCTGGCTTTGTGTTACCCGCTACTGCTACCCTGAGACTTACTCAAAATCTCAGTCATGTTAATTGTGAGCTCTGAACTAGCGGTTTTGTTTGTGTCTTCTGCTGGTGTCTTCCCCCAGCCCCTTTTACCCCTAAGCAAGGCTGCATGCGTCTGAACTCTTGCTGCCGCACGTCAGTAACAGTGAAAATATGGCAGGTTGTAGCATAAGTATCCAAAGAGCAGGTAGGGCTTTACACAGCAAGCCCCTTCTACCCTTAGCAAAACTGACAGTCCAGGGAGTTCACGGTCCAGCTCAAGGCATCCCCAAGATCTCATTCCACACAGAAAGCAGAAAAGGGGAGGACGAAGGCAGGAGAGAAACATGTAATTTTTTATTTGCATTCAAGTAACTGCCATTCCTGGTAAGCAATTCAGTGTGTGATCTAGGTATACGGCCAAAAGGCCAGCTGGAAGCTTTAAAACCAATGCATGCTTGAAAAGTACTTTTAAGATGCCTATGATGTCACTTTCAAAGCTGCTAAGTGCCCAAAGCTCCCAGTGCTGCTCAGCGAAGTCTGCAGGTAGTCGCCAGGTTAAAACACAGTTCCCTGAAATTGGCCACACCAGGACTCTGGAAACTACCACGCAGAAGAGACCTCAAAATGGATGGCGCTGGTCATGCTTCCATTTAGTAGGATTACTTGCTTGACAAGAAGCTATCATGGGCATTATTTTCTTTGTCAAGAAGTCAAAATATGTATCTCCGTGTAATGTAAATCAGCGTGCCTATGTCAGTGCTGGAAAATCAAAGGGAGTTTTGCCCCTTTCGTTGCAGGCATTTCTGATAAGCACACCAGTACGATACCTGAGTCATAGGTTAAATTGGATGTATGGACCAGCCCATCAGCTGTTATCATAGCTCAGAACACCTTACCTTGTCTCTGGACTAAAACCTGTAACACCGCAGGTGCACAGGCATAGGTGGTGGCCCTTTCCACAATTAGGGCAGGTCAAAGAGAAAAGGCACACTTTTATGGCTAAATACGTTACAGGAGACTGTTGGTGCTGAGAAGGAAAAGCATGAGAACGTTTTTGAAGCTTCCCCTCTTTGCTATCTATACAATGCAGGTCTACAATCATATGTGTGCCTTGAACTCTCATCCCGTTCCTTAAACTTGGCTCCTGCTGCAGGGAGGGAAAGGACGCACTGCCTGCATAAGGCCCTTGGGGCTTAACTCTGCTGTAGTGGGCAGGGAGAGGCATGGGCTTCCTTCACTGTGATAAACCAAGGCATTGGCATCGCTCTGTGTAGCTACGGTGCAAGTCTGTGATCCTCTTTCTCTCTTTGTGCACAAAGAATGAAGCTGATAGCAAAGCTGACACCTAAATCCTCACTATTGCACATCTGAGATAACCCCGGTTGTTTTTGTTTTTCAAACTCAAATATATAAGAAGGGAGAAAGACAGAAGGATTTCAACCCTTGTCAAACCCTGTTGCCAACCCCGAGTTACAGATCTGTGAACTCTTACATGGGATGAGGGCTCTTTGCTTTTATCTCCCTATGCAGCATGTGTCCTCAGCCCTTTGCAAACAGATGTTTTGCCCTCCAAAAGGGAAAAGAGGGGGGAAAAAAGAGAGACAGCATGAGCACAGGAGAGAGAGAGAGAGACAGAGAGAGAGAGAAAGCATGAGCAAGAATGCTGTCTGCAGATGTCAATCAGGACTTCAGCCTAGGTCTAACCTGCCAGTCCTGCAAAACAAGGATACATGAATTTTCTAGTTGGATAGTCAGTGTCATCAAACAAGAAAATTGTGAGGTTTAGATTGTAATGCAGTCTCACGTTCAGTAAAAAGGCCTTGCTACATGGAGATGATGTGGGACTGAGGAACCTATTCCTAGTACCTTAAGAATTAAAATTTCGCTACAAATAATCCAAATGAAATGGTCAAAAATAGTACAGCATTTCAGACCGTTTTTGTAGAGCATGGTAATATTGGCAAGGGGGAAGTGATTGTAGGTAGAATACTGTCAGGTTTGGGGAAAGCTTTCTCTGCATTTTAAAAAATTATATGAAGGAAAATATTCTTGGGAATGAAAAGTCTAATGATTACATGTATACAGAGAGTGTCATCTCTATCTTGGCGTTTAGCAGAAATCAACTCCCCCACGCCAACACCCTCCCCTCCAGCCACCCACCCTGATATTCTTCTTCACCACTTCCCACCCATTAACCCAGTACCTGCAGTGCAGTGTTCAAGTGGGACTGGCGGAGCTGCTGCCGCTGTCATCTCCTCGGAGCTGGCAGTCACCTGCCAATCTCGCCCCCACTTCCTCCTCCCTCCTGCTCCCCCCCACCCCTCGTCAGTGCAGCTTTCCCTGGGGATAGATCACTCTCCCCCCTCTCCAGCAGCCTGACAAATAACTACTGTTAACTCAATAATATCCCCCTCCAAGGTTTTTTAATTACCAGCCGTCCACAGGGCGCGAGACTCGCGCATACAGCGAGAAACGGGCCAGAGAGGGAGGGTAGCAACAGGGCGTCAGAGAGTTTGGGCTGATGTGGGTTTTACGCGGAGAGACTGGTTCCTTGTGCTCCATCCACATGGCACGGCTGGCACAGGCAACCTGCAAACCCCCACGGGATGCTGCCGCCCTGGCCGCGAGCACGGGCACGCATAATGTGCTGCTGTACTTGGGGGGGGGGGGGGGGGGGGGGGGGGGGGGGGGGGGGGGGGGGGGGGGGGCGGGGATGGTATTTGGTCCTGCAAGGGCTGGTGCGGAAAGCTGCTCCTGCAGGACAAGGGGAGGCTCTGCTACACCACCTGAGGAAGCATCATCCAGGACACCATTTGTTTATATGGCATTTTAAATGGGAAACAGAAAAAAAGGGGGGGAGGGGAGAGAGGGAAAAAATTCAGGTGCATTTCTGTTTGTACAGCTTTACCAAGTATATCTATCTTTACACATATGAAAAGGCCTTTTTTTTTTTTTTTGGCAAGATAATAGTCTTATTTTGCCTTTTTTTGTAGTGAAAATTCATTGGTCCATGGCTTGAGGTTTTTTCTTAGCCTTTTATTAAATGGACATGGCTTACTGAACTTTTAGACAACCTCTCCACCTAGTATTTGTTTGTTCACACCCATTTACACTCTCTTGATTTTTAACAGGTCTGAATAAGGCTTATTTTTTTAAATAATTGGTTAATGAAGTTTTATCTGAATAGTCATAAGCCTATTAGTGCTCAAGTTGTGCATCGAATCCCCCTCCCCCCTAGAGGTTAAACAAGACCAGAAATCCTTTTGTATTCAAAATAACAAGCTGGGAAGAAAAGACGGGAGGAAGGATAAAAAAGCCCAAACCCCCCATTAGGTCCCTTTTAAATCAAAAGGAGACACTGAAAAAGGGGCATAAGCAAGGCACTTCCCCCCTTCCCCCCTCTTCACTCTTCTCCTCCCTCCTTTGTAGGTCACCTTTACTATGAAGACATTGATGCTTCAAGTCTTCATTTGCTTAAATAAAGAGAGTAAGTTCAACACCTCAGTCGGGTAAGCCCTGTACCCCAGGCAGGCAGTGAAGGGGAAGGGGCATCCACCACGGCACCAGGGAGGGAGACACCCTGCGTGGGGCAAGGATGGGTCCTGAACACATGAGTGGGGCAAGGGGGGTCTTCTCAGGGAAAGGGCAGGTGCTTTTGGAAGAGGACAAGTTTGACGGCATGGCACTGAAAATGCGGGGCTCGGGTGGAAGGGGAGCGGGCGGACATGCTGTGCTGAGGAATGAATGGCCTGACTTGCTGGCCTCTGCAGCCTGGGAAGGGCTGAGGGCGGCAGTCAAGGGGGACAGCATGGCAGCCTTGGCCTAGGAGCCCTTTGGCAGGCACCCCTCCACCCCAGGGGAGCATCCTGGCAGACGAGAGAACCCCTGCTCCCCTGAAATAAACAGCAGCCTTCCCAATGCTTCATTAAACTAACACAGCTTCCCGCCATTGCCCCGGCAACCGACACAGGCCTCCTGTTTGCCAGCTGGGGGAATTAAAGGCAGCCTGGCAGCCAGCCCCTGGCTCCTCTGAAAGCTCCCCTTACACAGTCAGAAAGCATCCCCAGGCAGGGGAGAGGACCAGGTGGCCCCGAAGGTGCCAACTGAGACAGGGAGTCCTGCCCACCCCCACTCGCACAAGCTGCAGTCCTCAGGGAGCCAAGGACCTCACCACTGCCAGCAGCACTGATGCTGGAGGGCAACACAAAGCTGGAGTGCTTGCCAAAATGATCCACGAACTGGAAAAGGACTGGAGAAGGACCCTGGATGGTCCAGTAGTGCAAAGGTGAATGCTGCTCCCCAACACAGCATCACCTCTGTCCAAAAGCGATCAATAATTCACATTAATTAGCAACACACTCCTCTTGCGGCCCATCCGCCAGATGAGTGAGCAAATTACATCCTCTTGTCCCTGGTTTACATCCTTTCATCCCTCGTTTTCCTCCTTTCTCTCAAATCACATACACTGCAAGGTAAGCCTTAGTACGAGCTCCCTGCTCCCATCAGCCCTTGGTGGGTGCAGAAGGCGCAACAGACCACGAGCTGCCCCATCCTCTGCTGCTCGCCTTTAGAGAAAGCCCCGGGAAGAGCTCCGAACGGAAACATCTATGTTGTACTGGCCTCAAGCACTTGGATGCCCTCCTGCCCCTCTCTCTACCTGCTCTCAGTCCATCCATTCAAAACAGGTATATGGTCCCTTCAGGCAAGGCAGAGACATCCCTCCACACGTCCGAAGCAAAGGAGCTTGTTACACTGCTCAGATCCCAAAATTAGACCTGCTGGGCTGGTGCAACATGACAGCTGCTTCCAGCACCTTCCTCCCACTACCATCCCAGGCCACCAACACCACAGAGGAAGCTCGGCAAATTGGTGAGGAGAGGAAAACACCTCGGTTCACAACAGCAACGAATAAAGAAGCACTATTCACTTGCTCGGGCATCCACATCTGTTTTGTCCTGTTTTCCATGACTACTGGCTGTGAGCAGAGGTCTCACAGGGAGGAACATTAAGTATTTATTCCAGCTCTTGGTTTTGTCAGCTTCTGATGCCACCAATGTGTTTTGATTCTGCCTGAAAAACTACATTGCTTTTTAATCCACAGATCCCAAAACAACCCTGCAAAGGTACCTCCAACCTCATCAGCGGTACCCTAGCTTTGCACAGCTCTGCAGCACACGTTTCATAACAAACGCAACTCTGTCTGGAGGGACCCATTCCAGTCCTGCCTCTGAACAATTTGTATGCCCTACTCCTCTCTTATTTTGTGATGATATTTAGCTTTGTGAAATACTACTTAGCTACATTTAGAAAAATTAAGAAAAAAAAAAAAAGGAGGAAAATAAAGAAATTAGCACATTCCAGATTCTGGCCACAGCTCTGCATTGCATGAGGAAGTGGTACGTGGAAAATGTGGAGTTGTTTATAAGCATTAAATAACACTCTCTAGCCATCTTTCAGGGACAAATGTAAAAGAAGTGTGTCCAAGCAACCCTACAAAAATTAGCTTGCAGATCCCACCTCAGTGACAGAAGACAGCGCTGTAGTTAACGGCGTCTGAGCAAATCTTGAGCAGAGGGAAATAAGAGGCAGGAAAATACAATCAAACACCTTCCTTCAGCGCAAACCTCCCAGTAAGAAGGGTTACAGACTGTCAAAGGGAGTTTTTGAGGCTAACAGGAAAAAGTATGAACAGTTTGACATCATCCACTGAAAGTTATAGTGGGAAGAATACTGCCTTAGCTTTAATGGGGGATGCAGAGAAAAGGGGACACTTTTCAGATACTTGCAGGAGAAATTGCAAGAGGAAGATGTGAGTGCAGACCCCTGCAGGTAGTGACCATTAGACTGGGAAACCTGGTTAAAAGTTACAGGCCTGCCAGTGGTCCTGATTTAACCATGTGACCTCACAAAAAATCACAAACACACACAAAAGCAGTTTTCTTTTTCTTAAGCTTTCCTTTAGAGCAGTAAAAGTCAAAGCCTGGAGACTTAAAAACAGATTCTTTTCCCAGAAGAGAAATCAAATTATGTTTAAACCCTTCCCCTGCAAGCCCCCGCCAGGTAGTGCCAGGGTGTGGAGGGAGAGGAGGCTAAGAGACCCCTGCAACAATCTGGTCTGCTCTGTGCCCTGTCTCCACCTTTCCAACTAGGAAGCACTTGCAGCCTGCTGTTGCGAAACCCACTTTTATTTTTTCCATGCTCCTCACAAATTAAACCTTCAGTCAGGTCTGCCGCTCCTCCCACCTGGACTAGCTCAACTCCCTGCTTTAGCATTTTTTTCATTCTTCTCCAGACCCAGAAGATTTAAGTTTCTTAAGTCTCAGAGCTCCCAGTGGATGTGGGTGGGTAAGGAGCCCTCTCTTGGCTTAGGCGAAACACGGCCCCCCTCTGACTGCCCTCCTCTGGGGCTGGATTTCCGAGCAGAAGAGA
The DNA here is from genome assembly GCF_003031625.1 of Empidonax traillii. Lineage (NCBI taxonomy): Eukaryota > Metazoa > Chordata > Aves > Passeriformes > Tyrannidae > Empidonax > Empidonax traillii. The sequence goes on from NW_020955352.1 coordinate 895,539, forward strand.
TTGCTGTCAACGAGCCAAAGGCGCGCAGGGGTAGAGGAGGTGCTGGTCTCCGTGTGCGCACCGCGTCCTCCTTCCTCGCTGCTGCCATACATGATTAATCATCCCTGAGACACGCCTGCTGCTTCCCTCTGGCTCTCCAACAACCACAACAGCGGCGGCAGCAGCAGTTGAGAGCACAGAGACCTCCTCAGGTTCCCGGCCCCAGCCCAGCGAGCGTTTCCCAGCGGGGACCTCTGATCCTCGCACACATCCCTCTCGCACATGCCGGTCCTGCCTCACGGCCTCGCAATTAATCGCTCCCCTCCCCCCATTTTCAGACTCGGCTCATCTCCCACCCCTCCCCCACCCCTCGTCCATCTGTGTCTAATTGCATTTCATCTGTAGTCATTCTCTGGAAAACTCACCGGGAAGGTGTCCAGGAGACTAGCACAAGCTTAAACACGCGCTTGACACGGGGAGCCGGGGGAGGCTCGCTGCTCTGCTGGGATGGATCAGGGGCCCGAGGGAGCTGATCCTCTCTGCAGCCCACCTTTCTCCTGCCAGCTTCCAGCCCGGGCAGGGGATGGGGTTCCTGCCAGTGGGCAGAGAGATGGCAGCTGGAGAGAGGCGGCAGGCAGCCAGGAAGGGCCGGTGAGAGCCAGCGGGGCAGAGGTGAGGCTGCTCAGGTGCCAGCTTGTGCTCCACCGCGGGCAGCACTTGCTCCCTCTTTCCTCCGCCAAGCACGTCTGCCCGCAGGTGGGCTCTGCCAAGGCCAGCCTGGAGCAGAGGCAGGGGAGAGGCAGGGTCCTGCAGCCAGTGTGATCTGGGGGCTCCCCTTGCTTCTGCTCTCCAGGACGCTGCCCCCATCCCACACAGGCACTCTCCACTTGCATTACTGATGCTCCTGCCTCAAGCAGGGCACTCTCAAGCCCGACACGTCCCAGTTGTGTCTGGTGCAGCATGTGCAGCCCTACTGGTCTCACAGCTCCTCGGTCCTACCCCATCACCTTGCTGCTGCTGCTGCTCTGATCATGCATGGCCTCCTGTAAAATCTAAATGTTATCCAAGGGCTTGTTCCCTTTCCTGGGAAGGGATCGATAAGCGGGGCTCTGAGCAGACGGCACACCAGGCACTGCACACCAGCTCATGCCACAGCCACTCTTAACTTGACACTGCTGGAGCCAGCAGCTCAGGCCTTAACTGCATATGAAAAATGCCCACACAAAATAGTCAAGAACAGCTGGGGAGCCATAAACTCACACCCCAGCTTACTGCATGCCAACTTCCCTGCATCAGCAAGTGTGAAGTGCACAGTGGTTTTACACTTAAAGCGAGGCTTCCTCCTGGAGAGGTGGGCCATGAATGTGGGCTATTTAAGGTTTTAGACCTCAGGTAAAAGATCTGCAGCCCGGGGGCTGGGCACAGACCACAGATTGATTTTGTGTAGGCTGGAGCCACACTTCACATATCACTTGCTGGTAACGTCAACGTGTGGCTGCCCAAAAGGGCAGCTTGGCTCTCAACAAGGAAAAGGCTCTCCACCTTTTCTGCAAAGAGTCAGTCTTCCAGTTGTGGGAGGGTAGGGAATAAACTACTAACCCATATAACACCCCCTTAAGCTTTGTCCATTTGCTGCCAAAACTTTGAATATAGGAATTCACAGCTCTAAAGAAGGTGACAGAATTACTTAAGTAGACCAGCGACAGACCCAGACAAATCTTTTCCCATTTCTTTTCGCCATCAGCTCTGCAAGCAGATCTGCTTCTATCCAGGCGAGCAGTGAGGACAAGGATTACAACCAGCTAACTCCCAGGCTTTTCCTTTCACTTGCCTTCCATTGACAATGGCTACCCATGAAAATCAGTTCAAGAGCTGCAAACACAGAAATAAGCAACTGAGTTACTATGACTAACAAGTTACCATTTGCCAGCCGAGTCACAGCAACACTGAACCAAGCAACATCCTGATGCGTGTAAGCAAACATTTTACTACTTACTGCAACGAAGAAGGATCACAGAGTGAAACTACTATAGCCCAGATGACAATTTATAAGCTCATTGTGGTAAATCAACTTGCTGGCAATCATCTGTTCATACATTTTGCTCTGCCAGTATCACACTGAGTGAGATCTTTTGGTTCCACCAAATGCCACAAGCCAAGTGCATTCCTGAAGCACAATTGCAGTGCTGTTTGTGGTGAAGATGCAAAGAAACTACTACATTTTTATCCTTTTAAGCTCCTTCTCAAGACAATTATTCTAATGAAAAATGCCACATCAAAGCTGCTCATCTCCAGAAGCCGATTCAACACAAAAATATGTAAATGTATTTTTAAATAAGCACAAAAATCATCCTGCCTTCTCTCTCATTCTTCCTGGGTATTGGACACCAAACTGAGAATTCCAGAAGTCTGGGTTCAGTTCCCAGTTTTAATGCAGACTTTCTGCACCATCTCAAACCACACAACACAGTTCTTTATAAAGCTATAAAATGGGGACGCTACTAGTTTTGACACAAAGCAAGGTAAAATACATGCACTGATGCTTGTAAAAAGCTCTATACAAAAGACAAGGATTGCATAAATTACTATTTATAAATATACACATCAGATTTACCACTGCCCCAGAACTCTGACTCTGTAAGGCAGTCTGTAGAGAAGGGTATTTTCCTGATGCTTTCTCGTTTAGAGAAAACAAGTACCTGAGAGAGAACAGACAGCACTCCATCTGCAGATAAAATTTTATCTGCTTTCAATGCTAGCTCAGAGCCAGCACATGCTGGGAGTAAACAAAATCCATTACAAGACAACAATTTGTGACAAATGAGAGCAACACATGGACCAAGGACCACTGAACAGGTTCCCCCATACACAGCAACATGATGGAAACCACCATCACCCTTCTGAGCTCTTGCAGAGGTCAACTGGGCAGGACACAGAAACTCACCTGTTCTCCCACTGCTAATGGCACTCTGCTCCATGTCAACACACATCCTCCACGCTGGCAGAGGAAGTTTTTACTGGCATTGTCTGAACTGTATCGTTACAGTGCAGTGACTGACAACCCTGTCTCATCAGCACAGAGTTCTCCTTATCAGAGAAGGGATGCACAAAAGGGAAAGAGAATTGCGTACACACGAGCAGTGTTTCTCCGATGCTCAGCATAAAAATCTAATCAAAATTGTACCAGAATGGTGATGTGAAAAGCACCCTGCCAAGTCAGTAATAAATATAAAATTCATATCTTACATTTTCACAATGTATCACCTCTCATTCTGCAGTACTTTACGCATTGTTGGGACTCGGATGAATCCCCAAATCAGAACAGATTTGTACTGGAATCTAACATTTTTGTTGGCTTCACATTCATTCAAATTACAGCCTTAAGCGAGAGTAGGATAACAGGCACTTCAAATGGCCCCTTGAATGCGGCAGCAGCCATTTTAAATGAGGCCAAACTCCTTCCAGCCGCCAGACTCATTTCCTGAAGATCATCCTCCACCCACCCTCTGTCCTTCTCATTCCCTGAGCCCTGCACTCGGTCCTGTTTCCCCTCCCATCCAACCTGCGGCAGAGAGAAGACAAAGTGGTATTTTTAGGGTGCATAAACAGTGGGTTATCCACAGTAGGCCCCATTGATGATATCCTAACTCCAAACACAAACCACCTAATTTTGGAGATTGCAGCCACTGGGACCTGGGCAAGCCTCAGCATAGAAGACAATAAACCCCTATCTTCTGGACTTTCACCCTTCCCAAGCAATACCACTGCACAGGTATTATGCACAGCATCTGCAGAGATCAAGAACTCTGCAAGAGTTGAGCGGTCAGCAGCAGTAACAGCTTTTCCTTTTTCTGTAGACCTTGTGAATTGGGAGAAAAGCAGAGGTGACAAGGAGTGAAAAGTTGCCCCATGCCTGTCCTCCCCAACAACTCCGTGGCTTGTTATCTTAACACTCATCACCAAATCCTTCCTGACAGATGCTTTTGCCAACGATTCTGATGGGAACACTGAGCAGTGCCATTCCTTCTCATCCTATCAAGAGGGCTGTAGGACAAAACTGTGCCCACATCAGGCCCAAAGTTTTCACCTTTTGAAAGACAGATGCATAAAAGGCAGGAGGTGTTAGAAACCCTGCAACAAGTGTTTAACAGTAGTATGTACCTTAAGACAGAAATGCTGATTGTAGTCCTTCAAGCATCATGCCGTAGATGATTACTGCATGGCTTAACAGGGAAAGCATCTTCTAAATGCTCAGCTGACACTAAGATGTCTAAACAAACCCCAGGCTTCCATGACTGCTCATAAGCCTTGAGCAATAGGTGTTCAGTTTTAAATTCTGACGTTTCTTCTAAGGAGCCACAGATGATCTCAAACTCCTCTGCTCCATCACTAGGGTTAGCCCAGCTAAGTAGAGATGGCAGCAGGGAAATGCATTGCAAGGTTTTCCTTTTGTCAGCAAGGTTTTGAAGATCTTCATATTTTTCATACTCTTATCTATTTACTTCTTGGGGCACTGCCTACAAACCAAGTTGGAAGGAAAAACCCCTTGGAAGCCACAATAATATGAAAGGTTTAAAGCAGTCCACCCAAAGAAGGAAAAATGGGCTACTAATACTTGCTTCCAAAAGGAATTACATTATATAGGTAGGAGTCTTCTGTGGTTCCAAGTACATATCTGTTTCTACACAGATGAAATCAGGACAGTTATTTCACCTCTGGCAGCAGAAGCACAGCTGCAGCATATGCAAGAATCAGCTCTTGACATTAAAAAACCCCAAACCATTCCACAATGTCATTTAGTTTTACAATGGGACGATAAACTATGCACCATTTGTCTTCCTTTTTCTAGCATAGATAAGGCCCTAGAACAGCATCACCCAAACTGTGGTGCACGGGTCACCACTGGCCTGTGAAACAGAGCGGGTGGTCCGTGCAGGCGCTATCTGCAAACAACACTCTGAGAGACACAGCACCCAGCAAACTGCCCATCCGTGGCCCTGTGTCATTTTTCTCATTATAAACACCGAATGTTATTATGCATATATGACAGATAAGCGTTTAAATGTAAATGTAAAACATCACCCAGAGTGCATCTGTTTTGACCAAAGGCAAGAGACAGTGCGAGACCCTTCCTCAGAGAAGCAGCTATCACAACTGAAACATCAGGTGTGTTTGGTACTCAGAGCACTGCAATGACACAGGCACAGGAGATGTAGGAGTCTCCTGGAGAAGACTATTGGAACAGAGCTACTTCTGTGTACAGGTGGGCACTGCTGGAGGCAAACAGCTGCACTTGCTGCATGTGCTTGCAGTACCAGTAGCCTCAAATTATTTTGCCTGCAATCATACCAGAAACCTGCTCAGAAAAACTCATGACAAAATAGAAGGCTGCAGAAGAGCAACAAGTGCATTATCAAGAACCAGAAATAATTTACAAACACAAGGACTAACTACGAGAGCTTGCTAAGCAATGGCCAATGAGCCGGGAACTGAACTGTCTACAAACCTCTGAGAGACACAAACTAAAAAGGGGATCATCCAACGCTACCTGACTATGCTCGGATGCAGTGGAAACCAAGAGAAGAAACACACGGGCTTGTTGCTGCATGGGGAAAAGAGGACAAATGACCTCTACAGGACACATATGGTCTCATTGCAGCAAAACATTGGAAATGCAACCACTTGGGACAGCTAAAACTGAATTGAACACAAACACCAGAAGTATCACATCTACTATGTTTTGGCCATGCACAGAGCTAGGCAATCAGATCAGTGGGGTGGGTTTTTTTGTTGTTGCTGGCTAAAGGCTATTCAATTCCACAGCTGAATAGAAACCTACTCTTCACATCCACTTTGCCTGTGTCTACCCAGGCTCCAGTGTGGGTCAGTTCCTCTCAGAGAGAAGTGTGACACTCCTGTACCTACAATACAGCGCAAGAGGCTTCAGGCAGAACCTCCATTCTCCACTCTACCAGGATAATCAAATAACCATGCTGAATCAGGCTGGTTGTTTGTTTTGCTTAAAATGTATTTACTTCAACAAGTAATTAATATTTTAAGTAGATAAGGCCTTTGTTAGATTCACCACGTTCACCCCTTCCATTAACATTTTAAGCATTCACATTCATAGATTCATTTATACCTCCCACTTGTCCTTCAGCAATGCCAGAAAAGATCAGAGTTTACATTCCTGGTGTCTCAAAAAAGAAAGGGAAAATAAAACCAAATCCTCCAGAAAACAACCAAAAAAAGAAGACCAAACCTACCATGTCTTTTATCCATCTCCAGGAAGAAGAAAGGGTGTCCAAGCCGTTTGGAAGTCTCTCCCCTCTCACATGCAATACTGCAACCCTAAGATGAATTAGAGGAGCAGCTTGGGCAACTGGGATATCACTGAGCACTGGAGGAAAAGACCCAAGTCCTCCACCCCGGACGTGGGGCCGGAAGTCTCACTCTGTAGCTCTGCACCCCAGCGCAGCCAGAGGGCAGGTGTGGGGTGGGGGGATGTGGCCTCCCTTAGTACCTTCACGAGGGCTCAGATATTTCTGCTGTGTGTGCGGTGAACTCCCGTATGGACAGGTGCCCCCAGGGTGGCTGGGATATTTGCATATGTTAATTGCAATGTCAAGGTGTTTGTGCCTGCCGCACTCACTTCTTCAGGGAGAGACGGTGGCGGGATTCAACTCTACCTGTGCTGTGCTGGTGACGTCACAGGCAGCTATTTCCAGCCTGGTTGCCATGGAAACCACCAGGCCTCAGCACCAGTTAGCAGTTCAATATATAATTTACTTATTCTTTTTCACCTAAGTGATTAGGACTCAAAATACAGAAGCATCTCACAGACCCTCAAATCCTCTGATCGTTTCATAGGAATTTCTTGCAGGCAAAAACGAGCCTGAAATAGAGAGCTGTGCGCTCTCCAGAGGGAAAAAACCCCCAGGCAAATAAAAGCCTAAGCAAGATTTTTTAAGAACCACAATCCTCTTCCCTGCTGTCCCCTGCCCTCCCAAGTTTCAGGGGAGACAAATGCTGTGGCTCCTGGAAGATTTCACAGTACTGTCACCGTCTGAGGGAGGTCAGCCGACAGCAAAGGAGGAGATAAAAGCCTAACATGGGAGCTGCTACATCTGGCAGCACGTTTGGTCCATCCCACCTGGGACGTCACATCCCACTGTGTCCTGAAAGGTACCTGTCCCATTCTGTGCTGGTGGTGATGGGTGGCAGCAGGACCCCCAGAAAGTCTCTCTTGGCTCCTACAGGTGACCACCATGCATTAATGAACAAGTCTCTCCTTATTAATCTTAGTGGGAGCAGTTATGGGTGCTGATAGTGCAATACCAACCAGAGCCCTGGGGAAGGCAGTCGCTCCATCTCCACCCCTTCCTCCAATGCAGGATTGCAGTGGTTGCCCATATTTTGCAAAACTTTTTTAACTAGTGCTGCGGTCAGAGGTGAGGTGATTTCTCTGCTTTTCCACTGCCTAATTAGTCGCTGCAGAAGCTTATGCGAGACCCAAGGTTACGCTTCAGTTTCAACATACTGGTTTGTTGAGAGAAAATACAAATATTTTTACTGGGAGAATTTTCAAGTGATTCATCTACCTTCAGGTAGTTTCAAAGTATCCGTCCTAATGTTTCTTATTGTGGTTCATTATGTTTTAAAGTGGTATTCTTCAAAACGCGAAGTTTTAAACATTAATTTTGAAAAGCAGCTGCTTTGTGGCTGAATCATACAGTCTGGCAGAACAATAGGAACAGCAGCACTCCCCAGCCTCCTCCCCTTCCCCATTTCAACCCAGCATGGGCCATCCTCCTCTTATTTCCCACCAAGTCACCACAAACCATTCCTACTGCACCCCTTCTCCTCGCCACTCCTTCCTCACATGCAGACCTGGCAGTAGGGAAAAGAGGACAACCACTGCCAAGAACCAACCAAACAAAACCAGAGGTGTTATTTGGCACAGTTTTAAACCAGGCACATTACTCACTAAGCAGTAAAAGAAGAAAAAAAATATCCACACACAAGAAACTTTCCATTGCTACTTTTTGTTATGTTCTTAAATGCTTTACATGTTAGAAGTTCTGTATGACACAGGACAACAATTTGAAAGCCACCAGGGCAAACTGGCAGGGGACTGTGCCAAGCCATTAACACAAGAGTTCGAGGGGCTATTTTCANTAAAAATCAGATAAAGGTAATCTATAGAGCTAATCAACCTGAATGAACATATTTCCTTATTCCCTTTTCTTTCTTCCATCTCTTTAACTCCACCCATCTTTCTCCAAATCACTGCTTTCATTTGTGCTCTGCTTCCTTTCCTTCTTTTATCTGCAGCATCTCCTTTCCTCTCACCGTTTGCATGATCCAACCCGATACCCACAGCTCAATACCAGCTTCCTGCTGGTATCCCTTGGTCTGAACTTCCCTCTTTTTCTGTCACTGTCACTGGTCCCGTTATGCCTCTTCATGCTCTTCACCCTAATTCTGCTGGGTCACCAGGTACATTCCTCCTTCTCTATCATTAAGTTATAGTCCCTGCTCTTCCAATATCAACAATATTAAACAACTGCAAAACCTTTGAGAGTTTACCAAGAGCTACCCTGATTTCAGAGATAATGGGAATAAAAGATAAATTTATAAGGGACCACATGGCAAGTCAGTAATATTGTACAGGATAAAATCAGGCTGATCCGTACTTGGGTCACTTCATAGTCAGAACTGGATCGCACCACTGACAAACTGAAACAGATTTATGACGAGTCTAAACCAGAAACGGCCACTGAAAGAAATAACGCTGTTTGGCTGTACATTGAAACTATGATTAAAAAGATGATTAAATGTTTCTATTTTGGACAAAAAAAAAAAAAAACAACCAACCCAAACAATAAAGAATGTCTTTAAAACCCTTTTTGCTCCAGCAGCTCATTTCACACAGGGAACATGGCAAGAAAAACATGTTGCAGTGACTTTAGCTATGGGAAGATGACTGATATTTTGGATTGAGCTGACAGCTGACTTAGAGTCATCACTAGGGCTAACATCTTCCTTCTCCATGCAGCCTCCAGTGGTCTGGCATGTCTCAAAACTTGAAAGGAAAAAAAAAAAAGCTGCTGATTTCATGGAGAAGTAGCCTATGAAGAGCCGGTTTGGAGGATGAAGTCAACTACATATGGTTCTATTTATTTGTTTGTTTTGGGGTGGGGAGAGGGAGTCAGTGGCAAATTCTCAGCCCTAACAACCAGCTCACAATAAAAGCTTATGAAGTCAAGAGTTCCTCAAGGAAAAGAAACACTCTTAAAGTTTGTATTTATTACATAAATGCCAACATATTTGCAAGATTCCAAAACTCAGGCAGCATCCAGCTTGAATGATTAAAGAGCGTTTCTCCTTGAGGATTTGAATCCATCCCAGATAAACTGTAATCCAAAACTGCCTTTGGATAGCAAAACGTACACAAAACCTCCCTCTGTGTATGGAGGTGATACAAAACAGGTACACTAGGCAGGTCATGTCCTAATGCATACTTAGACCTCTGCACCACAAACCAAACACAGTTGAATTTGCATGCATGACCAAACCTTTCTGCATTCTCCTGTAGTGGAGGGAAGAAAAATATCCCCCTAGGAAACAAAAATACCCCTTCTCCGTGCTTTATGAATGGGAATTGACATAGAAAAAGGCAGGAAATGAGGTAACGTTGCTTTTTCCTCTCATTCTCCATACTGTGACCACGACGCGTACATACATTTCTACATTAAATAATATAACCACATACTCGTATACAGCTGCAGCTCATCCGAGCACCGGTCACTTGGGAAAACTTTGAAATTCAAGAATTCTGCGAGTCTGATCCTACAACCATTACCAGTTGGGAGCTAACATACATTTCTTTTTTTGTTCATCCTAAAGCTTTGAATTATAATTTGCTCATTAGCCTAATAAATATCTCATCCTTGTGTGGCCTGTAACAGCAGAAAGAGCAGTTATTATAGCAGTTCCCCACTGCAGCAGGGGAGCTCGCCTGACCTCAGCATCCCTCAGCACCTTAAGCAAACACGGATCCTGCACAGCCATGACCCTCATGGAGCTTTCCTGCTAACCTAGACATAGGAAAGCAAGAGGTGTGACTCTTCTCTCTCCAGAGTGTGCGCAGTCTCTTTTCCAGTCACGGGAGAAAAAATCCCATCCCCAAAGGTTTTCTCCATCTGCTCTGGGTAAGAGAAAATTAACAATCTGTGGCACAGGGGCAACGTGTGCTGTAAAAAAGGTTCACTAGCTCACGTGCTTTGGTTGCGCTGAGCATTTCAGTTGTGACCAACATAATTCCCTGTCATTCCACTTTTCCCAAGTTGCTTCTACATCTGTCCTGAATCTATTTGAAACTCCTGTTTATACTTGGGTAAGAAAATCAAGAGATATTAACAGTTAACAGAATTTTATTTATTTTTAAAACATTTCTCAATGCATATAAAAATGATCCCAAAATAGTGAGTCTGATTTGAGGATTTTTTTTTTTTTTTGTTAGATTGAGCATTTGGGGTTTTTTGGTGGTTGGTTTGTTGGTTGGGGGTTTTGTGGGGGGGATTAGTGTTTTTGCGGGGTTTTCTTTCTTCTTTTTCATTGCTGGGGTTCTTGGGGGGGGATTGCCTTTTTGTTGTTGTTGTTGTTGGTTGTTTTTTTTTTAAAAAAAGAAAAGAAAGTTGAGATTGTGATTGTGATTCTGATTTTGCTGAAACCTCCCCTGGCCCATTCCCAAAACATACGCCTGATGAGAAGAATGATGACTCTCCCAAATGTACTAAATTAAATACGGCAATTCTGGGACCTCCTCCAAGATCTTTCTCCATCTGTCCATCTCCTGCCCAGCAATTCATTGTGCCCCCCAAAACTCGAACTCCAGTGCATTCTTCAGCCTTGGCACTGACACTTAACTTTGTCCCACATTAACCCAGTCACATCCCACCTCAGAGCAACACCTTTGTTCTTCCTGGAGTTGTTTCCTCCCACAGTCTGACACTAGGGAAATTCTCCAGTTTTCCATTCCCAAAGCCAGGTGGTTCCCGAGGCACAAAGGGGCAGAACTCACTGCTTGCAAAAGGAAGAGGGGCAATCCTTTGGCACAGATTTTTGTCTTCTGCTGCACAAAAAGGCATCAATTCCAACAGCAAAGGTATCGAGTTCTGCCTCTTTTCTACACCAGCTCACATGAGCTCCACTTGTCTCATTTCTCTTTGGTGTTCCTTTATAAGCAGGGCTGAATCTTCTAGCACCATGACCAGACCTGATTCAGACCTGCTGAAATCCCATCATTTGCTTGCACAAAACATAGAAAGAACTAGCACTGATCTTAGACTCCAGACTACCAATGTATGCAAAAGAGTTAAGTACAGATATTGCATATACCCAGAAGAGGTGGGAGAGAGACTCTCCTGCCTGCAGCAGGTGAGAGACAGACCTGCAATTTTCCTGGGAATCGGGCTTTCTCCCTTAGCCTTCTGATTTACAGCGCAATCAATAGATTTCTGCCCACTGCTGCCACCCCCTTTAGTTTCAGAATTGATGGGCGGCAGCGCTCCAGCGCTATTGTGTTACAGACAAACTGCGAAATGCCACCGAGGCAAGTGCTGGGCTGAGTCACGCACAGTCAGCACAACACAACCCGGCCGGGCAGCACGTTGGGAGGCTCCGCGTGGACCTGGCCGTGCCAGGGAAGCCCGCTCCCTCCTGTCAGCAGACCTCGTCGATGCCATTTCTTGCCCCACAGAGGTTTTGACAGCAGAAATTATTCTTAGGTCTCTCTCGTTCCTGCGCATGCATACACACACATACACATTTCATCAAATCACTTCTCATCCTGCAATATCCTCATCACACCCTCATAAAGCTGGGAAATACTATTAAATGGGGATAACAGGAGAGGGCAAAGGGTAGAGGCAGATGAGTTAGCTAAATGAGCTGAAAACAAGGTGTCGGATAACACATCGAGACAATCCAAGTCCTTACTTTTGCTGAGAGGGGTAAAGAAGCCCCTCCTGCCTTTTCCCTCCTTCTTCAGCATATTTCCCTGAGTAGATCTGGCTGAAAAATGACGTCTTTACTCAGTTAGTTTACCAGATCATACTTGCAGCAGTAATAAGGAACGTGGGAGGCAACTGGGCCCATTCCATTTGGCAACTGTGCTGATCTGCACCTACTTTGGCCCACCACAAAGCCATGCCCTTATAAACTACCTGAAACCTGTACCCCAAACCCCAGCACTGCCCCATCTCCAAGCCATAGATTTCAACTCCAAATAGTGAACAGTAGAGAGTAAGTGCAAGCCTCCTTTCATTCAGGTCCTTCCATCTGCTTCCCTTCCCCCAGCTCAGTCAGAAGGGGTTCAAGCCTAATTCCTGCCATCCTCATCAGATGCCCACAGCAAGAGTTTACAAAGGGAAGCCCTCCAGCACATCCTCTTCTGGAAATGCAGAGAAGTAAACAATGTCATCAGCAGAGGCAGGCTAGGGTTTGAAGCACAGCGTGTGGAGTCCTTGTCCAGGCACCTTCCCTCTAGTGGGATGGCATTATCTTCTCTCCTCTCCCGGAGCTGCATGTGTTCTAAGTGATACTGCAGCCCTGGCTCTGCCAAGGACCACTTAATACCAACCTGCAGCTTGAGAAGCAACAATTTAGTGCATCATATCAACAAGTTCATAACTTGACAGCCGATCCTGCCCTTTCACCTTCCAGCATCTTTTGAAGGCATTTTCCAGGAAAAACTTATCATGCATCAGCTTCCAAAGTCAAACAGATATAAGAATGCCTTAAATATGCTGCAGCAGAAAACACACCTTTTTAAAGCTTTAACAAAACAAAACAAAACAAAACAAGCCTCTATTCCCTCTCCTCACAGAAGGGCTCGAAGGCACAGCTAAATCCTGGCTGCTGATGACAATGCCAGTTTCCAAATCACTTCCCCTCTTGCTGTCCCCAGATGTGACTGGGAACCAGCACTGTTTTGAAAAAGAAAGCCACCAAAAAAACCTCTCTTCCCACCATCCCACCCTGTCAGGAGCAAAGGCTTTGCTCTAGCTTGGAGGACAGCCTTTATTCTGGCAGGGTAGGGGATATTCTGGGTAGCCAGACAACACCACATTCCTTTCCCTGTGAAACTTGTATGAAATGCTGTGTCTTAGACAGACACTTATTACTGCTTAACACTTTCCAAAAGAGAACAAAATCACATTTAATCAATATCCCCAACTGCCTCAATTGCTTATATCTACAACAGAAGGAGAAAAGAAATGCTAACAGGGACAAGAGAAGGAGAAAAGAGTGTTTTCAGATTAAACGAGAAACATGAGAGAGAAATGACAAAACAGATACGGTCAGCAAGTCCCTTCCAGAGTCATGCAGCTGTACAGAAGCTTTTTGTACCAGAGGACAGATTTTATAGCAAGGCAGAGAAGAAGCTACTCTCTCCAAAGCAGTGCAAGGTAGAGGGTGAAGAGAAGGGAAGGTAAAGGAAAAGGGAAGCTCAAGCTGTTCCAACAACCGTAATGCTGTGACTGGGACCAGTGGCAATAAGCTATAAAACACATTAGCTGGAAGTGTGGATAGGTATGAACAGAGGGATCCCTCATTTTCATCTCCAGTGCCTGCAGTTCAGGCAGGAAGCTCTCTGGATACTTGGACATGGAGGACAAATGAAGTTTCTTAAACACAGGAACCACCCAAGAGGAGGTCTTGCCAAATCAGTCTCTGCAGCCACAGGATAGAAGCACATGGAGTTACTTTGACAGTCCAGAAGAAAAGCTGGCCAGCATCTTACTGCAATTGGACTTTTCTAAACCAGTGCAGACCCACGCATTTCAATCCAGCCATACAAAAGCCAACTCACAGAGACATAAAGAAGCAGCTTCTCTCTCAGTGTCATTGTTCCGAACTACCCACTACCAGCAGTTCTTCCCTTTCCGAGAACGCTCGGTCTCAGCTCCGGCATCACAGCCAGCTCTGGTGTCCAAGGCAGTGTATCAGACTGAATGGTCAGTGGTCCAAGCAGCGTGGTGGGGTGTCTCTGGCACCTCACTGTACCACGGGCACAAAGCAAACCACGCAGCAATACAGGAGCCACAAACCCCAGTTCTTCCAATAAGATACCATGGTAAGTGGCTTGGAAGAAACAATGACAGTAGACAAGATTTATCCAGCCAATGCCTCAATTTCATCCGTCATTCATGTTTATCTCATGATATAATGAAAAATCCTGTTCTGTGGTACTGGACATCAAAGTTTGTGCTACCCCACTGCATTGACCTGCAACCAAGGTCTCGGAAGCAAAAGAGTCCTAAGAGAAATAGGAATAACCTGCAAATATCAGGGAAGTAGATGTCCCTCACCAGTAGGGATTAAAGACCAGAGTTGTCCCGGGGCAGAAATGTGGCTTACAACAAAAACTTGGGGGAGGGGACTACAAAGGAGGACTGAAATGTAAGGCTGCATCTAACATAAAGCTCTTCTAGGGAAAGGAGGTAAACAACAGAAGGACATTTCTGCTGTGCAAAATCCAGCATGGCTCATCTTTACCTGAACAGCCCACCCATGGGGTCTGAGCAACAAAAGCACACATTCCACTGGTGAGGGACAGGCTGGACAGGTAAAGGCAGATGAAACGGAGGGTCTCTGTGAGGTCTCTGTGACCTCCACTCTCCCAAGACACAAGATGTAAGTCATTGCTCCACAAAGCTAACAGAAAAAAGTGAGAAGTTTGGGGTGGGGGGGAAGAGATCAGATTCTGTATATGAGACTCTCAGAGCTGAAAGGGAATAAAAAGCTGCTTGAAGCCTAGCATTCTGCTCTGCTAAAAAACCCTATGTGCAGACACAGAAACAATGCTGATTTTACATTAGAAACCAGGAAACGAGGTGGAAGGAGAATGCAGGACAGCGCTGTGTTTCTACATTAGGGTTTTTAAGTACACTGCAGGATTTCTGTCTCAGAGTACTCATTGAGTTACATCAGACTGTAATGGCCTGTTGATTTTGAGAGATGATGGCAGCGCTGCTGATGCAGGGGGAGAGGAGATGGAAGGAAAGAGAAGATGTGATGTATCAGCCAGCGTGCGCACACATTTCAGATGATTACCCCTGTACTCCTGCGTGAGACAGACACGGCGGATTCACAGCAGGTCCAGGACCAGGAGGGGACCGTGCATGGGACCCTGTTAGTAACCTAGGCAGACTTGGCAGGCGGCTTTGGTCCATCCCTGATTCCCACTTCATTCCTCCAGGGCAGCAGATGCCAAAAGCAACATTTTTGCAAGGGAGTCCCATCCAGGGCTGGCGGGGCCAGAGCCACATGGCATGGCACAGCAGGCATAATGGAGGAGGTGAATCCCGTGTGTTCAAGGCGTGCAACGTGTTCCTGAGATAGATTCAATCTCACTCTGCCAGGCTGACAACTTTGCTTGCCTGCCTCTCTCTCCTGTATTTCACAGAAAGATGGTATCCTTTCCTTTTCCTTTATTTGCTCCTGGGCACAAGCAATCAAGAACAAAGGATGAAAGAAAAATGCGGGATGGTGGGGGGAGTGAGGCGGGGGAGGGACATTTGAGAGTTAGGGAGCAATCTTTAGCAGAGAGAAGATAATTTAAAAAAAAAAAAAAAAAAAAGAGGAAAAAAGGAGATGCAGAGGCTTGGAAAAAAAACACAATATGCAAATGAGGCAGAACAAAAATCAGAGCTGGGAAAAAAAATAAAATCACACCAAACCCATTCATTTCTCCATAAGCTCTCTGTCTCTCAGACAAGGGGGTGCCATTGGGGTGAGGGGTTCCTACAGTTTTCTACCACCCTCCAACTCCAGCAGACACCCGTGGCTCACTGCAGGCAGGCAATCTACCCTCTGGGGCACATCTAAGGAAGGGAAGAGTAAAGCATTTCTGGAGCAATGAAAATCCTTGTTTTTTCTCTGAGGTAGGGAGCTGTGGGGCAAACAGAACCAGCCAGGTGCTTCTAACATGATGTTTGTCAAACAATCTGATTTCAAGCTTCACTGGAGTAGTCCCTCAGCAGCTGCTTTAATCTACTGCAGCACTTCTCCCCCACAGCAGGCTACATTCCTCCTGTGCCTCCTCCACTCTTCCACCAGGACAGAGGTTCCCCAGGAGCAAAGACCTCCACCTCAGCTCGCAGCAGGTTGCCTCACAGACTGAATCACCTCAGGCCACACCACAAGCTAAGGAGGATCAGGCTTGAACTGGAGATTTCCAAAGGGCATCCAGCTGCACAAGGAAAAGGGGGATTTTGCTGCAGCAGATGACATACTGTTCTCAGTGCAGAGCCCTCACACTGCTCAGAGGTGGGTGTCAGCAAAGGTGGCCTCTTCCCTCTAGACCGTGGGGTAAATAACTCATCCATCAGCTTGTTCATTAGTGACACCGTAGCTGGTGGTGTGTTACGACACACCATAGTGCAGTTACCCTTCTACTCATCATCATTTATTTCTTCTTCTTCCAACGTATGGCAAAACATCAGTGCATGCTCCTCAACTAGGAACAATGAGAGGTGTAAAAGGGAACTAGGAAGCAGCAGGATTCCTGGTTTTCAAACCTAGTCTGGGACTGACTCACCTGAAATACCACTTTTTAGCACCCATAGGGCTCTCCTTTCACATAAACAGCAGCTTTCTGGTTTTCTTCCTGCCCACATTTCTATTTGAAACATTATTCGTTTGTCCAGTTCTGCCTGCAAATACTTGAAGCCAGTGAACACTTGAAGCCATAAGCTATGGCTCGGTCTTTACAAAACAAAGTATTTTCAAAGAAGTTTATCAATATCAGAAAAATGGATCATTACATTTACTTACTACCAAGGAGCATCACTTAACTCAGTAAATACTAACTGCACAGAAACAGAAGTCACAGTTGTGGTACAAGGGCTAGTTAAAAAACTATTTCAAAAAGTTGATAAATTCCACAACAGGGGTGTCTAAGCACTGGTGTGGTGTGTGAAAGCAAAGGCTAAGCCTTGTACTGTATTTTACAAAGGACTGTGGATATCAAGGTAAAGCAGACACAGGAAGCTGTGCTGGTATTGAGGGCAGTCAGACGTCTACAGGGAAAACAGCAAAAGAACAAAAAGGCAGCAGTGAGGGGGCAGGGAGAAGAGGACAACAAGTTTTAGCAGAGATTTTTGCCACGCACGCTGATAACTGCAATCACCGGCACAGGTCTCTCCCACCTCCAGTGACTTGAGTGGCTGTAGGCACTGGCTGTACTTCCGAGGAGCTCCCTTGCTCCCGAGTGTGACTTCCCCACCCCACAGGGAGGCAGAGCAAGAAGATATATGATGTCTCAGTTCACATCTAAGCCAGGTCCGTGTCCCCATCAGTAAGAACTGCCACCACAACTGACACTAATTGGTTCTCTTGTTGCCATGCTTCAGAGGTGACAAGGACCACATGGGTACTGACAAGAAGCCTCCCCTCCCTGGTCCCCTCAGGTCACGGGTAGGTACCCTGGCAGAGGCAGCGTGCATGCATAGCTGGTATTGCCACAATGTGTGATGCCTGCTCAGTGAATAAAGAGCATCACTATCTGGAGCTGTCGAGCCTGCGTCACTCACTGCAAGAAGCAGGGGGGGGAAGACAACTACCAGCTTAAACCAGATTTTACTGGTAGGAGCATCACCAGAATCCAGGCTCTCGGGGACTTTACAAGGGAACCTAAAATATTACCAGCTGCAGTTGCAGCCTCCATATCCTCTTCCAGCCTGGAAAAACAACAATTAGTACACGTGTGCATTAGCGCATGCATGTGTTTGCATGTGCCTGCAGTGCAAACACATACAATAAACAGAGCAAGGAAGAAAGAGATTGTTGTTTGAAGCTCAAATAAGCTATTTGTAAAATCTGTGTGCAAGTTAGAACTAAAAAAAAGGCAAGAATTACTTTCATCTTTCAGGGGGGAGGGGGGCAGGGAATTAAGCACACACACGCCCCAAGCAATGCCCAGGAAGAATTATGCCGCTCGTGATAAATTCAGTTTTCTGATTCTGTGAAAAATCTGACATAATGAAAGTACCTTGAATGCAATTACTGGCACTTGTTTAGCATGGCAGGGCATTGCACTGCCACTGGGCTCGCTCCTCTCTGCTCCCAATTAGCATGCCAAGTACTCCAGCCACACACATGGGCTCACGGGTCAGGGATTGGCGCGGAGCAGCAGCAAACAGCTACCTGCCCTCCAATGAGGGAGCGAGAGATGTGCTGGAAAGCTCCAGCTTCCTTCATTTTACATCCTCCCATCCCTATCACACTCTTTTCCTCCACTCCTCCAGGGTCTCTGGAGGCAGCGATAAAAACCGCAAACTCTCCCCCTCCTCTCTCAGCTGGTCTCATTCACGGCTCATGGCAGACCCGGTTTCCTCTGGGGACTCACTAATGAAGACGGCCTACGTTAATCTCTTTCCCCCTCCCTGACGGGTCGATTTATAGTTCCACGGAGAGTCCTGGATTGCAGCCAGAGGGCTTGACACATTCTTCTTGTTCCAAGACGGAAGGGGGGGGAAGAGACAGGCTTGCGCGCGCACACACACACACACACTGAAGATATACACACGCGCATTTATGATTTGGATTTAGCTGGAAGATGCAGCTGGAAAACCTGTTTACCTGTTCTGAAACGGCTGCCGAAGGGAACAGTAACCAACAGCGCTTTTGTATATATGTGTACACTCCAAACATCTTTGTGTTTCCATAGCACCTCTTTCAGCCTGAAGACCCCAAATCACAGGGATCACTCCCTCATCACCAGGATGAAATAAAGCATCGGTTGTGTGCCAGCAGCATTACTCGTGAGTCATTAGGAGAGGAAGCAAATGATAAGTTCTCTAGGATAAACGGCAGGGGGAGGGAAAGGGGAAATTTTAGACAGGCAGAAAGTAATGAACTGGAATTTGGCCAGGACACTGAGGTTCTTGTCCTCTCATCTCATGAAAAGTGCAGCGGGATCTTTAACAATCGATTGATCCAGGCCTCAACTCTACCTCTCATCCCTAAGAGGTTCCAGCACTAGTTGCAGCTTCTCCAAGAGCGATGCTGGTGCACAGGTTCAGGAGTGGCTCAGAGAGAAATGCACCCCTCTGGTACCTCCACCTGCTTTTCTATCACAATGTGTGGCACTGCCTGTACTGGAACTTCTCAGACCTGTCATTCCCACAGCTGCACCTTCAAAGGAACTGGAGAGGAGAGATTCCGATATTTTTTTACCACTGAGCTTATAAGAGAGCTGTAAGGGAGCTACAAGGGAGTTTCCCTTCCCCCTGTGGCAGTCTCTGCCGTAGCCTCACTTGGCGCTATTTGTTTAGTTCGCTCCCCGCTCGCACACGGGACTCGCCCGCGCTGACAGCACAGCCCTGCTAATAGGGTCAGTCAGTGAGCTACTGCTGCAGAGCCACAGGGGAGCACAAAACACTGGCTTTATTCCTGTAAGACCTATACATTACCTCCTCGCCCCTGCCCCCTCAGGAACCAAGTGGTGGATTTAAAAGGAGCACTGTCAAGTCATTTAGGCCCATTATTTTGCACTAGAAGAAATGGCCTTTACAAAGCTCAATGGAGGCACGCTCTCATTCCATCTTTAAGCAATCCTGAAGGTTTCAATTGCAGGGCTGTAAACCACAACGCAAAAAAGCACAGACAAATAGATCAGATCAGATATGAGACTGCCCAGACACAGAGTTCCCCTTGCCAAGCTGACTGCAGAGCAAAAATAGAAATGAATACTGCACATAATTATAGTATTTTACATTTCCACTGCACTTTCCATCCTGACAGATCCCCAAATGTACACACATGTGCATGCATGTGCATACAGAGAGGTAGGACATTGGGAAAATTCACTTGCTTTTAAAAAAAACCAAGGAATTGTGGTCCAGTCGTAACAGCTTGTACTGAACCAAAGCCTTCATTAACACAAACACACACACACAAGCTCATAGAAAATCATTATAATGTGAAACAAGACTAAGCCAAGCCACAGCAATCTGTATATCAGCAGCTCCAGCATTTCTGCTGCTGCTGAGCGTTTCCCCCAAAACAGAAGATTAGAAACTGATCTTTTATTAGCTCTTGCCCTCTGTTTCCCAGCGAACCCCAAGGTGCCAATTCCACTTTGCTACCACAGGGCAGGGGCAGCTCTGCAGCTGTTGATCCACAGTCTTCCCTTCTCCTGCTGTCAAGCGCTTTGCAGCCTGCAAGCAGGCACATCCTCCAGCCCTGTGGGCTGCAACAGCCCCATTCTGCAGACAGCAGAGCATCTGAACAGGGGAACCAAAGCCAGGGACAGTGCCCAAACCACAGCACTTCTCTTTCCCTCCTGAACAAAAGAGCCCGTTTCAAGTACAAGGGCCCATTCTCTCCTTTGTGCCACCCAAGGTGCTCTGAGCGAGGATGAAAAGAAAATGGCCAGGCAAGAGCGCTGGAAAAGAATGCAGGAGCAGAGACGTGATGCTCTGGCAGAAACCTTCAACTTTCTCAGTAGGCTAGGAGGCAGGGGAGAGAAGAACAGGCGCTAGCTCGCGCCTCAGCCTGGGAGGCTGGGTAACTCCCTTCCTTTTCCCACATGTCTGTGGCAAGTCAGTTTTGTCTTCCACATATTAAATATCTCACAGCAGTTTTAAACTCCCATCTGAGCACACAGGCATTTCGGTGCTGATATGTGGCCAAGCACATGAAGAATGGGGGTAGGAAGTTCAAGAGGAGACAGAGAAGGCAGCAGCTCTGAAGCACTACAAAACCAAACCAACAGGTCAGGAGGGAAGGAAACAGTCTGAGGTTATGAAACGATACAACAGCTGGCTCGATAAAGCTGCCATTTCTTTTTTAATGAAAAACAGGAATCTCACCAACAATACAATGTAATCAAGTGCAGTACGCAACTACCCGTTCAGGAAAGAGCCTCCCTGCTAGTAGCCTTAGTCCTTACACTAGCACGAGGCCGATATTTGCCTTTGATGTCCCTCACAGAAGAACCTGTTTACTCAGCAACATGCTGCATCATGTCTGAAGCTCGGTGAATGATTGGCCCATGCCCACATCAGCGGATATTTTGGGGAATTAAGAGACTTTGTCAAGGACACTGCAGCAACACCTTCCCTAATACTTAAGGAAACAGTCATGGGATTGCTAATGTCCAAAGAGGACTCCAGGTTTTAATAAGGTCACTCTGAAAGAGCCCCACCTAATAAGCTGCATGGAAGTCAATTTATCGACCTCAGCACATGAAGTTGTGGTTGCAGGGTGTGTAGGTAATTCATACCTAATGCTCAAGGCCATCCCCTCTGGCTACAAATGGGTGACCAATGCAATTTCTTAAATTTCATTTAGTTTAATAGTCCGGTGCATTATTCAGGAATGCAAGGAGGAGCCTGCTCAAAACAGGATTTTTATTTTGACAATGTCACTTTAACAACAAATAGCTGGCTGCTCAGTTCCCTTAGCGGGAGACAGCAGGTGCTCAGCTGGCTGATTTAGCAGCAGCCACAACTGCCACCACGAGCTGCTGGGTGCAGTTCACAGGCTGCAGTTCCCAACTCCCCCAACGGGACTGCAAATTCCCAAGGAGGGGGAAGGGCTAACAGGACCGAAAGAAAAGGCAAGGGGGCAAGTTTGGGGTGAAGCGTTATTAAATTAATGAACAAACCTCACTGCCACATCACTGGGACACCCTCACTGGAGTCCCACGGGCACCTGTGTCAGCTGCCTTCCCCCATGCTTGCATGCACACCTTCCCACATAAGGAATTAAACTCCTTTCCTCCCTTCTCCCCCCTAAGGAAGTAACAGGCCCACTTTTTATCTGCAAGCAACATCAGCAAGTTACTCCACGGTCTCCTGAGACCTTCCCCTATAGCTTCCTTTTATGAAAACAAACCAGTGTCCTCAGTTAACAGCTAGAAAGCAAGACCACACTGTACAGCCTTGTGCCTACAGAAAATCAAGACTATGGAAATACTTCTTAGCAGAGGGTATGGTACAGCAAGAGGCTTGTGGCATGACATTGACAGAGATGACCTTAAAATAATCTTTAAAATTAAAAACAGACAGGTGCACGTGACTTTGTGATTTGGTTTTTGTTGTTGTGGGGAAATTTTAATTTCTAAAACATACTATATAAAAATGGCAAGACAAAAATTCTGGCCATTTCCTTTACCTCCCCTGTCTTGCCCATCTAGCAATGAAAGCTTTTTCTAGGCTGAAATACTATGGCAATCAGTGGGCCAAGAAAATTGTATCTCCTAAACAGGGAGAAACTGAAAGCTGTGATGTTAAAAGGGAATGGGATTTTACTCAGTCCACATTAAATGCTGTATGGTCTTCACTTGCTTTTACTACTGTCTATACCAAGACTTGTATTTATTGAGTTATTTTAAGCTGCAGACAGCCAGAGGAATCAAAACTCTCTTACCTACAATTAAAGCACAGAAACATCCCTTACACCTCAGCAGCAGTTCTCTAACTAAGGCCTTCAAGAAATTAAAACACAGAGCACACATTACTCTTTATTGCAGCCTTAGATAGATCAGGCTTGATGACAGGACCACTTTTTAAATCCGTTATGGCAGCGTGAATGGGGGAGACAAACTGGTACAACCCCACTGTAAAATAAACATTCCGTTTGAGTCATCTGTAAAACTAATCTAGACTCAATGCTAAAAAGCACGCTTAAGGAGAGAAACATGAACCTTCCAATTTTTTTACAAGCATATTATCAGTGGAAGAGGCTTGAGTAAAGATAATAATATGTGAGTGTATTGGCTGACTGCTATTGTTGGCTACTCAAGCAAAGTAGGGCTTCAACAACCCAGAATTTACAGGACCAGCAGCCTGGTGGGTCCCTGGTTTTTATTTTGAGCCAATTCACATTCACTTATGCTCCCGGATAAGTCATGATGCCGTCAGCAACTTCAGCCCAGCTGGAAAACTGGGTTAAGAAAGCAGTGGACGCTCATCGAAAAGTAGGGCTTGCCTGCACGGGGGCACACAGGAGAGGCAAGCAGAAGCACCTTAAGCAGACAGGTAAAATGACATTAAATGCCTGTATAGACAGATTTATACAGAATGCAAATGTACCCCTGATTTGCCTGTTTCACTACTAAACCTATTTTTACTAAATCAGCTGAAAGTTAATTTAAGTCTAAATTAGGGTATGGTCAGATCAGCCAAGCATTCCGGTCAGTGCAGGCTAACGAGTTGCTGTCGTTTCAGACAGATATCAGTAACTCACCATATGTGCTTCCAGCCTTCTGCAACTCAAAGAACCTCACAATATCCTAAGAGAAATCCCCCGCAAACTGTTTTTATGTGACTTAAAAATCAGAGGGGACAGTTTGGCTGGGAGTCAGCAATCTGGTACATTGGCAGGGGCAGGCTACAAAGGATATCCCAAGAGTTGCCAGTCTAGCACTGTTTCTTGGCTCCAAAATTAAATACACAGTCAAACTTCTCATTTTCCCCAAAAAATACAGAAATAGAGCTTTGACCCTGCTGGGGATGCTGCCCCAGGAACACCCAGAGATGTTGCCACCAAGAAGGAGAATTCATCCACAGCAGGATGTTTTCCAGCACCGCAGTCACTTCATAGAAACAAGAAGCCAGGCGAGGGCTGTTGCCAACTTTCACACACGCTACTCCAGGACTGGGCAGTGACTCAAGAAAACAACTTCCCAGCCTCATCCCAGCAGTGACCCCAGCCATGCACCTGCCTCAAGACATACTGGCATGCCTTTAAGGCTTTGAAGAGAGCACGCCTCTCACGCATTGGCTTCCTCACTGGGAGGAGGCCCCACGAGCCACATGGGCTCAACACTGGGTTGAGATCTCCTGTGAGTGGGCATTGTCACAGAATACGGGGGAAATACAGAGCTGGCACAATAGCTGTTTCCTGAGGAACAACAAGTTGCTGGAAGCAGGGGAAAATCCTGGTTTGGTGTCTACCTGATTTTCAGTCCTTCCTGCCCCAGGGTTACATTGCCCTTGATTGGCATTTTTTAAGAATGAGAATACAAGGACAGAAGAGAGATGTCACTGCTCCCCCAACCCTCCTGCGTCAGGAGTCGGCTGGGAGCAGGCTCAATCCATTGTACCCAACCATACCATAACCCTTCCAGCCAACCTGCCAATGTGTCACGAGGGCCAGCCTCTCCTGGCTGTTCCATCTAATCAGCACGCACCAAGTGCCAGGGCTCCTCGGTGTTTGCTCTCTCCCCCTCTCACCAGGGCTATGCAGCATTAATGTTTCAGCAGCAGCTCACGCTCTCCTCACAGCTCTGTCAAGCACGTCCCTGCTCTGACCTGCTGCCCCAGCCACTGGGCTCCTGACCCCCAGAACCTACACATGCCCCAGCCTGGCTGCCCCTCAGTGCCAGCAGTGCTCTGCATGCCTTTGGAACAGGAAAGCAGCAAAACCCCTCGCTGCCACGGGGAGCCAGCTCGGACCACCAGCCTCATCCTGCCTGCAGCTTAACTAGCACATTAAGGCTGGAAGGGGAAAATGCCCAGCACCCCCCCTGCATCCCTGCCAGCTCCCTCCCTTCCTCAGCTTGCCACCATAGAGTAAACCTTTTTGTTTTTTGCCAGAAATACGGCAATTATTTCAGAAAAATCTCTCCCCTCATCACTGGTAGAAATACCACAGTCTGAGACAGTAGCTCTCTTGATGATCGCAGACAGTGGAATATTCCAGAAAAAGAGGAAGATTTGGGAGGGGGGAGGGGAGGAGGTATCTGGGATCCAATCTTCCTCTCCCTGCCAACCCCCTCCATCTCTAGCAGATTTCATTTGTATCATGACGATTTCTGTGAAATTTTTATACAACCCTCCCTCTCTCCCATTTCAACTCCCAGCTAAGCTCAGTCAAAGGTGCACAAGAATAACATGCTGCTACCCTTTTCTCGCAGGCTGGACAAATAAGTCCTCAGTTAGCCACATGGAAGCCATTAAAAATATATTAACATACCCAGCAGGGTCTGTCACTTTTTCTTTTCTCTTCCCCCCCCCCCCCCCCCCCCCCGTTTCTTAAACACAGAGAAGGAAGAAATCTTGCCACAGTAACAAGAGGTTTTCATCAAGTCTCATTACCTCAAGCACAGCCGCGCACCACAGCCCCCACAGAGAACAGCCTTCGGTTCCTGCTGTCATTAAAGGAACGAAGATCTTAAACAAAAATTAAACCCAGGACAGCATGAAGTTGGGAGCACACGAATGGATCAGGCAGGGAAGGGTGCAAGAAAGCTGAGGGGAAGAGCAGGAGCGGTGCCACCAGACGGGGCTCCACTCTAGCAGCTTGAGTGGGACGGGGCAGGTTAAATGTGTCCCACAGAGCAGGGCAGAGGTAAGCATTTTCAACATTTTGAGCCAGCATCCAAAGGTATGCTATATTTCCCAGACTTAGTGACACAGCAACGTCCTGGAACGTTAATAAGGCTCAGGGTAAAACCAGACCAGCAATTATGATAAGCAAGCAGCTTTTTCTCAGTCTGCAATGTTGCACGACAAGGATGATTTTGCACACTCTGACATATGTCCATTTTTACTCCAGGAGGTCCTCATCCCTTCCAAACAGCATGATGGCTCATGCCTCCCAGAGCAGCTGCACAGCACATCTTAACCTGCAGCAGCTGCTCTAAGCCTGAAGCAGGTGGCTGCTGGTGTTTAATAACTTGGGAGCAGGGTTTGAAGGGTGGGAGGCAGCAGCTCTACATTTTAACAAGGGATTTCTATACCGTTGTTAGTCAAAGGGCTATCAAGTCAAAGTGCCCTTAAACTGTAGTTTCTCAAGTATTTCTTTGGGCAAATCATCAGTTTAAGCAGATTTCCTCTCCACCCTGGCTACTTTAATCCAGATCAATTCCCTGATCCAGTTCAATGTGCAGCAGCACGTTCAGCTGCACTGGCACAGCTGAACAAGCAGCTCAGGAGCAGCAGCAGGAGCTGCTGAAAACAACACTCCTAAAAACTACACCCTTGGATTCAACAGGCATGACACTTAGTCCTAGGGGAGCAAGACACTGCATGCAAACCCGTGAAAACAAAGGGAACAGGGATACTTCATGCATGGCTAACAGGAAAGAGATACGCTGAGCCAAAGAGGACACAAAAAATCCAAAAATTTAGTGACACTGTGGCCATGTTTTATGCACCTCTAGATGAGACAAATGAGAATGGAGGAAAGCAAAAAGCTCTCCCTTGTGAAGCGGACAGTACAGTCAGGAAAGACAGAGCTATGCAGAAGAACCAACAATGGTAAAGCTCCAGTGAAGGACGGACAAAGACCTCTAAGAAGCAAGGAGGATAAGAACCCACTGCTGGTGGGGAGCAGGAACTGTGTGGAGACACCACAGAAATAACTCTCTGGCAGAGTAGTGAGGAGAAGAAGGGAACTGGGACATGAACTGGATGACACAGAGGCAAGATGAGGATGCAGAGGGTCCACCTTGGGAACAGAGGAGGGGAACAAGAGAAATAGCAAGAAAGCTACTTCAGATCTCTGGTGTCACAATCATTGCAGTTGAGAACAGTTTAATGGGTCATTATCCAAACATTTCATACACACTCTGGAGTAATTACATCCATTCTTTAAAAAGATATCACATAACATGGTCTACTGATACTACAGAAGCAGATAGGAGAGTAAGCAAAATGTCTGACTTTACTAGAACCAGACTGGAAAACAGCACCAATTTCATAATGATATGATACAAGTCAGCGATATATTTGCCTCTGCAGCACTGAAACTTGCTCTACTCATCCCACCCTGGAAAGCAAATACAAGAAAGTGAGGAGGTTCAGCAACTGGCAGCAAAGAGACCTGGAAAACAGCAAATGCTTACGTGAAGTCTGTATGTGCAGAACAACAGCTACATGCTGGGCAGGGGAAGTCTTCTAGTGCAACCATGCTATCTGCATGCCAGGGCTGTGACGCAATGCGTGCACCCTGTTGTCCCCAGGAAACCTGTCCATCTGCTCACAGCCAGGCCATAAATGCCACCAGCCATGGAAGAGTCACTCCTTGAGGAGCTACAGCAAGGCAGACTCTTCACCCACACCTGCCAGATTGGATACACTGCACAGAGTCTTCACTGCTGAGCCCTATGGTTGGTATTTCCACAGTCTCGCAGACAAGCAGCTTGGCTGGGTTGCTCTTCCTTGCTGCTTCAACATAGACAGCACAAACTTTGTCGCGTAAAAGAAATCAAGAGCCCTGCTTTAAACTGGTTGCAGGAATATACTGGGGTCTTACCCACCCTCCTGGGTTTGACAGCCACATAATTAGGTCAGGGGATAGCTGTGCTGTAACAGATTCCTTGGACTTGGCTCTATCAAAGGTAGAGACACACACAAATGCTGCTTCAGTGTGTATTTGCTCACTTGCCAGCAGTCTGGATCCTCAAAAACCTACTCTGTGTGACGCCCATCTCAGATCACAACTCATGCCCTTGATGTGGGCTCCCAGATCTCAACTTCTGCAACAGCCTCCAACAGCAGCACTAAGGACAGCAGAGTTTGAGCCAAGGTACAGCTGCCTACAGCTGAAACAGGTCTACAATTAATGCCAGAGAAGGGGGAGCAGGCTCGAGGCAGCACAAGCAAGGAAGAAGTATGCACTTGTATTGACGCAGGCTCAGGTCATCCCAGGGACCAGGAGTCTGACACCCATGGATAAAGCATAATCAAGAAATGTTTCCTGACAGTGAAGTCCATTAGGCTGTGGAACAGGCTCCCATGGGAATTGGGGGAAGCCTCATCCCACTGTCTCTGTAAGGAGTGATGGGCCAGACAGTAGAGAATCGAGTCCCAAGTCTGGTGAGATGGCCTGACAGGCTCAGTCCCGTAAGCCACCTCAGGAGTAACACAGACTTAAGAAATTTCCTCTGCCCCTCCTGCAGTATCTCCCCAGTTCTTGCAAGGCAGCACCATGGACCAGATCACTGTAACCTGGGTCTTTTCACATATTTGGAGGGACAGGGCTTCTGATCCACAGCAGGTCACTGATGTAAGTTACAGCATGGTCCTACCAAGGCTTGCATCCACATAACCAATGGGATGACGGCAGTACAGGACAGGAATGGGAGGTGAGGAAATAGGAATTTCTTAGGCCATGCTACAGGTATTTTTATACTAACCGTGTGCGCATGAAATGACAAAGAAAGGCAGTGGAGGATGCAACTAGGGTAGAGGAAGGGCATTTACTAAACTATGATTCAGTATGGTCAGACTTGTGTAACTGGACATGGCCTAACTTATACGGAAATTATCTTAATTTACAGCAGAGAATGTCCCTGTTGATAAAATACATGGTATCAAGTAAGTTTCTGACACACTGGACTGGCAGTAACTTAAGCGTTGGAGGTCTGAAAGACTGTCTCAGTTTTTAATTTATTTGACGCTTAATTGCGTCCCTTACACACTTCCTTTTTATATTTTTTGAATGGGGAAAGATCACCTTGGTTTTGAAGTGTGCTGATCGACGGAAATGCTTATTTTACCCCATTTAAAGCTATTAGATGTCTATCTCCCTTATGGTTTTGGTATGGGTTTTGGGTTGCTTTTTTTTTTTTTTTTTTTTTTTTTTTTTTTTTTTTTTTTTTTTTTTTTTTTTTTTTTTTTTTTTTTTTTTTTTTTTTTTTTTTTTTTTTTTTTTTTTTTTTTTTTTTTTTTTTTTTTTTTTTTTTTTTTTTTTTTTTTTTTTTTTTTTTTTTTTTTTTT
>NW_020955352.1:924543-1036040 GCF_003031625.1 Empidonax traillii
TTTTTTTTTTTTTTTTTTTTTTTTTTTTTTTTTTTTTTTTTTTTAGGAATATAACAAAGTTCAAAATTAATGTCTCAACTTGTAGCACACTTTTCCCCTCCCACAACACTGGTTGCAGAAGCTACCCACGGCTGACACTACTCATGAAGCTCCATATGGTTCTGCTTCCCTTCACTTTTCCTCAGTCTGACAAACTTTGGCACTGCTCAGGTTTTCCTGGTCCTTGGGAAACAGGAGGGATTCCAACAACTCCAGCTTCTCCTTCTTTAGCTTTTACAAAGCTCCCATGGTGCCATCTATGAAAAACCTACTGTAAAGGCAAAGCATAAAGGCAAACTTGTCTGACCGTCACTGTTGCTGCAGGATTTTTCATACTGCATTCAATACTGGTACCAATTACTTACACTGCATTAGAGTTGAAGGGCTTCAGTAATATTTGGGTCCCTTGTCCTCGCACAACTTACACATACAGCAACAAATGTCTGTGCCTGACTAACAAGCTAGTAAAGTTATTTTATTTATGGTAGAAAGGCTTCAAAATGGAGCATCATTTTAAAGCACCCATGAGTTGGCAACAGTTTATACAATTATCACAAACCACTCAAAAAAAGCCTCCAGTACACCTGGGAAGTAACCATGTACACAGTGAGTACTCTGTAGGCACCGTAACTCAGCAAGTGCTTTTTGCAGCTCCCTTCTACACTCAGTCACGAAGGATATAGATCATTACAGCCTCCAGCTATAGAGCTTCAGCTCACAGAGTAGCAGCTCACACTTTTAGCTCTGGAGATCCCCAGTTCAATCTGCTGCATGTCAGCCAAGAGGGCAGCTGTCATATAATTACAGCCACAACTTTGCATGTGAAAAAGTAGGGAGAGCGAAGAGAGATCTTATTATAGAATTCTGGTTGCAACCTGCTGAACAGCTCCCTATTTAAAGTAACTTCTTGTAAAGAGGAGGAAGAGGGGGTAAAGAAAAAAAAAGGAGGAAGAGGAAAGAGGATCTTCCCAACTCATCTTTCCAATTCTCTCTGTTTCGCAGAAGAAACTAGTGCTGCTTTGCAATCTTTTGTTACAAACACATGTGTATACTAGATGAAGCACACAAGTGCAGAGCCAGGAGTAAGGCTCCTGGCTTATCAGTCCAAAAAAGAGAAAAAGGAAAAAAATATTCTTATTGCTGCAACCGAGATGTCCAACAAGGCATCTTAGTTTCTTTCTGAACTATAACCATTTATCAGCAGCCAAGCCATTTAGCTATGTAATTTAAGTATTAACATTTAAGTTCAAGAAAACTCAGTTAGTTACATCCTGTTTTCTTCAAACTGTGCATACAAGTTCTCAGGAAGACTTAACAAAATAGAGAATCTGGGAAGAGAGTATGTTTGAAAGATACAAAGATACAAACCATGGTGAAAAATTCACCCTCAAATTAAAAGTGCTTTTAGTGAGTGAAACACAAAACACTTAGATCCAGTTTCTTCTTATCCGTTAATCTCTCTGCAGATCCTTCTGCACACAGGGTCATTTTTGAGACAAACTTTTTTCCAAGCCAAGACAGTCAAAAACTGAATTTGAAATAATACAATCCAATTTTTAAGAAACATTAGTTTTCCTCCAGCAACTATTCTAGAAATGTCTTTCCTCAGTAAAGCTATTTCAAGCTTAAGATACAGATTAAGTCCTTGCAGAATCTTCTCTCCTCAAAAGTCCCATCCACCCATCCATCCATCCATCCGTGACCCAGCAGCACAGAACCTGAAGGTCTCCCACTGCCTGAGGTGAATCAACCACTTTGGACCATGAGCAACAAACGGGAAGCAAACTCTCCAACTTCCTGCAAACTACTTGCTTGCTAAATACCACTTAAATAGACCAATCTGACTCAAACTGTTCAGTACCTGCCTGCAAGAACAAAAACTTGCTGAAACACGTCAACTAGTTCATGCATGCTACACCACTGGCCCTCCAAAACTCCCTGGAACACAGTGCCGTGCTTCCAACAGGATTTGAAGAAGTACCTAATCAACAGACAAGCTGGAAGGTGTTCAGATAACTGCTAACACCAAGCACAAACCTGCAGCTGTAAACTCCAGAATTCACCAACGGTTTGTATTTAAACCAGTTGAATTCTCTGGTGACACCCTCTCATCTGCCTTGTTTCTGAAGACTGGTTTTCATTTGGCTCAAAGAGTCTTCTGCTCCTCCCCTCAAGCAAGACCTACTCAGGAAACACACAGACTAGCTGACCATCTCCCTCCGTTTAGAAGAGGATGAGGGAGAGAATCAAGGACACGAAGCCCAGTTTGGAGGAAAGTTATGTGCAGCTGTGACAGCACAGATACATTTGGGGCTGATTATATATACGCAGCAAAACCTTGGCTGGGTTCATCCCACAGGAGGGACTGATAAAAAGTTCACCTCTCCCTCACCTACTGCAATCAGGCAAAGCTCACAAACATCTGAACCACACTTGTTACGGATGTCCAACAAAAGCAGTACAACCCTGTGCAGAGATGACCAAAATGAGACACTGGTGCGCTGTTTTCTGGTATTACTTCTGTAAATTTAGCACTGCTAAAAGGTTCCAGATAAACATTCTCTGGAGACCCAAATCCTCTGCCTACCTTAACGTATGCAGAGAGGAACGCAGCAAAACTTGTACTTGCTGTTCTCATCTCTTCCAGCCTGCTGAGGCTCAAATGACTGACAAAGGTCCAAAATGAGGGACACACACAAATTATTAATATTGCACTAGTAGTCTTGCTGTTGCTGTGACAGTCTAAAGACTTAACAGAGGAAGGCTCTGCAGGGAAATACTACTTTACTTCAAAATCATTCATTCAGGAAACTTACATACTGAGGAGAAAAGAATCATTCTGCAGCACGCTCTGTCAAACCCCTCAGCTTTAAAACCCTTCGTTTCTAAAGCAAAAGCAATTTTAAGAAGAACAGGAAATTTATGTGAAGCATAAAGAGCTCCACATTTCAAGTGAGCAACACTGGAACAGCATTACTTCCGGACAAATCCTAACACACATCTCAAGCCTGACCTGGAAAGTCCATCCCACTTCTGGGAGCCAGGTAAGTGTTCTGCCTCTGCAGCCTCTCTGCTGAGACAGCCAAGGGACAATACCAGTGAAAGGATAATGGGGTAGCTGCGCTCTAGCAAGTGGAGGGGAGCCAAAAAGCCACTTCAGTTTGCTTCTTGGGCTGCAACCTGTGCTTTACGCCTGTGCAAGGCTCCAGATTTACATTCTTACTGACCTTTTATTTCATTCCAGGTCTCGTGCTACAGCTGCTGCCAGAGCAGCCACATGCCCATAAGCAATACACAAAGAGTTGCAGCTTCCTACTATCTATTCACTTCCTCTCCCCTTTTGCAAGGGGAACAGTTTATGCAGGGGTATTGGTCTGTTTTACATTAATTTCAAGAACTGGGACAAACGACTTGAACTTCGACATTTCTGAAAAAAATTAAGTTATTTTCATCTTCTTTACTAATCAGAACAGATTTACTTTTCATTTAAAACAGAAAATTTCTCTCCCAAAATATCTGAAGTGGTTACTGAAATGTTTTCTTTACCAAAGCCCTGCAAAGCCTCAAGATTATTAACAACATTTTGAATATGAAGAGGTACAACCTTGCTCCATATCCACAATAGAAGATAAAGTGGTCAATTTTTCACAGAATAAAGTAATTAATTTTGAAAACCAATACTTTCTAGTAAAAGTTATTGCATTTGAAAACCAAAAAAGGTTTCAAGTAACTCTAAACACTGATGGGGGCAAAGAAAAAGCAAACCCTACCCCCAGCTGGATGGCATTCCTCTCTTTGGGTGCAATGTGGTAACATTTGATTGATGCATCTGATCCATTCCAAAACTCCAGGCGTTGTTTTAATCATCAATGGGTAGAATCCTATTAATTTTCAGGGAAAAAAAAAAAAATAGAAAAACAGAGTAGAATATGGAGGCAGGACATGCATTTGTCTAGCAGATCCAGCTGATTTAGCCAGACCCATAATAATCAACATATTAAAGACTGAGCTGATGACATAAACTCACATCTACCAGTATAAGCCCCTTCCCCCCTCCACCCTCTTTCTGCCATCTCAGCTCAATCCAATCTCCCAACACAGCCTGGAACATCAGTCCCATACCAGAGGAAATTAAATAGGAACAGGGAAAGGAGTGGGAAGAGATAAACCAGGCTAAATAGGGACAGCATGAAGAGCCCATTGGCAAGCAACCAAGAGCCTGCACAGGCCCCTGCTACGGCAGAAAACAGGAGATCAAGCATGCACAAGGAGACGGCAGGAGAGCAGATGTGAGAAGGAGAAGGTTCAAGTGGTCCCCGAGCTCAGGGTGGTAAGAAATGGCAGCAGAAAACAGCAGTGAGCCCCAGCATGCACAACGAGCTCAGCCTTCAGCAGCAGCACTGCACCAGGGGACCTGCTAGCTCCTGGTGTCTGCTGTGATAGGCATTTTCAGTATTGATGTGCGTGGTATGAGAAATATAGTGTGAACCTTCCACATCAAATAAGGCTGCGCAGTCCATCCATAAATTTATCTGGATCTGAGTTTGGCCGATAGCCATCAATACCAACCACTTTTGCTCTGAAATAAGCCTTCACTTACAGTCTTGCACTGAACAGTTGCTGTTGTTTCATTTCAGCACTGATGAGCACTGCAAGCCCTAAGAACCCACCAACGTAAGAGGCGGCACAATTCCAAGAGGAATTTACCCGTTCCAAATGCAGCCAGAAGGTGAGCATCATCAGTGTGACCCTTCAGCTGGCCAGCTGACACATCAGACCAGCCCATATCCCATTCTATCGGCCTAGAGCCAGGTACCTCCCCACTAGAAGTGGAAACCCAGCTGAATGGTCAGCAGGATATCAGGCAGCTGACCGTCTGCCTGTTTGGGAACATGAACTGCACAAAGGACATATCAGTGTTGTTCCTTGGTTGTTCCTTACATCTGTTCTGTGTTCCCAAGTCTCAGGAGGATTAGCAGCAGAGAAGGGCTGGGTGAGAAAAAGTAGAAAAGGCAAGAACAAGCTGATATACTGCAAAGGGAAGGAAGCAGCAGTCTGAAGATGGGATCTTACAGCAGGAAAACTGGTTGGTACAGTGTAGAACAGAATCTGGGGAAAACAGGAGGGGTCTGTTCACAGAAAGAAGGCAAACGAAGGCATGTTACCACAGGGAATGGGAAAGGCCTGCAGCACGGGGCTGATAAATAATATATTGTTGCCAAAGTCTGACACCAGCCCCAGGAGCCTCTAGCACTGACCAGGGGTCTCAGCAACAAGCAGGATCTGCCACAAGTGTGCCCACCCAGGAGCCTCAGGTAGTCACTTTAGGTATCTCAGGTCCAGACCGTTAAGTGCCCTGAAGATAAGGACACAGACCTTGAATTCACCATGACACAGTCACGTGGAATTCACACAATGAGAAGGATACGCTCCCAGCCGTGACAAGGACCACACAGCTGCAGCCCCGTGCCTCCCTCAGGCTCCTCAGAGCAAGCAGTTGCACTCCCAGCCAGCCTGCCTTTGTAACCAACCCCCTGTCCCGCCAGGAGGGCCTGAACCCTGGACCATCAGCAGTGAAAGCACAAACCTCCACCTCACGCTCTAAATAATTAAACTCTGTGGGAGCAGCAACAGACTCATAAAACTCTTACACAGACCAAGCCAGTCATTAATGGGGGTCAAAGATGAGCGCTCTATTTTTTTTAAGTGTGCTTTGATGCGTGGGGAGAGTGCTGAGACGAGGTCTTCATTACCTTTCTCTGGTACATGATGAATTTTTCCTTTCATGGCTATCAACACCTCCTACTTCCACCCGAACCCCATACTGCTGGCAATCATCCAGCCAGCCAGGGACAATTAGAAGGTGTGTTTGGATGACATCTGTGCTAGCCAGTCACCTGCAGGTAGGGAAGCAAGAGGCCTCGCTGAGCAAAGCCAGGCTCTACCAGAGGCTCAGCCGGTGCTCATTACGCGGTTTGGGTTTCCCCAGGGCCAGAGTGATGCCTAAAGTCATGCAAACCACAGCCTCACACACCGTCTCCCCTACAGCAAGGCACGGAGCAGAGCACAAGCCAGTAAAATCTGTCAGGATTATTAGCTTGGGCTCAGAGCCAGAGCTGGGAGCTGCCACAAGGGTAGGGAGGCTGCCTGCAGCCCTGCAGGTCAGCAGGAAGGAAGTGGAAGTCCCCTGACAGGCAAGGAGAAGGAGTAGTCAGGAAAGGCAAGACACAGTTGAGAAAAGGTCGCAGAAACACTAGTTTGACCCACCCCTTCTAGCCTTAAAATACACACACACACACACACACACACACACACACACATACACACGTAAGCTTGCTACTGTGCTTTGTTCAGACATTTTAAGGAGAGGTCTGCTCTTCCCACTCTATTTGCATTCCCCCGATCCATACCAGCTTTGGAAACGTTTCTGTAGACTTTCCATCAACTAAAGTCTTGGGCGGAGAGAAGAGAAAGCAGGCTGTTTTGGGGAGGGGATCATCACATCAACACAGAAAACTCCCCCAGCAGCAGGCAGGGGTGTTGGATGCTCTATCGGCAGTTCCCTTTGCAGCCTGCACCAGCCTAGCCTCTGCCTGCCTGCTTTCTCTGCTGCATTTGCTTTGTGTGGAGGAGAGGCCACAGGCTGGAAGTGGCTCCATAGTCAGTGGCTATTTTGCCAAAAAAGTGACTGGTGTAGCAAGGCCAGCTTTTATTTATTGTTTATAGGTAGTAGTGATGCCTCTTTTTTCAGGTCACTAGAAATGTTTTTCCAACAAACCCCAATATTTTCATGTTCAGAGGGAAGTTAGGAACTTCACGTGCAACACCACCACTCACTCATCTTTCCCAGCGTGGCAAAAGCAGCAGCTGTTACTTCCCTTATTCTTGGAAATAAGCCTTGGCACCTCTTCCCTCCCACCCTTTGGCTACCAGAGGTCCGGTTACTATTCAGGGCAGAAGTGCTTGACAGGGTACACATTCCAGGGGGCTGAGCCACCCCACGTGGCCAGGCTCAAAATGGCAGACAGCGATGAATAGGATAATTAGAAAGTACAACAGAAACCACAACATAAAAACAAGCGGCTTCTATTACAAGAAACAGTTCTATGGCATGGTTAGATCCATCACCCCATATGCTGGGTCGTGGTGGTGCCTCAGGAGCCTGCTGCTATTATCTGTTTGCAATCACATTTCAGCCCATCTTTCTACGTAATGCATGAAAAGCAAAGCTAATCAGATTCGCTCTCTCTTTCTGCTTAATGTCTCCAGTTCTGAAGCATGCTTTGTACTGCTTCAACTGATGTTCAGCTAACACTAGCCAGGAGCACGCAGTGAAAAAACAAAAACAAAAACAAACCACCAAAAAAAAACCCAACTCGGAGTTACCTGTTAATTTTAGTCCTTCTTTCCACCTATTATGTCTAAAATTCCTTCTACACTTGAGCTTTGCAAACAAAAGTCAGGAAACTCCCATTTCCCTCTCTATACCACACCCGGCTCACATACGAGTTCCCTTCTTCAAGCTGCTCCTCCACTGGTGTCTGGGCAATTAATTATAGGGCAGACCTATCAGGCTTCCCTCTCACTCTCTGGGATAGCTTTTTAAAATATTTCCTGTCTAGGAACCTCCAGATTAGGATGTCTTCTGTTGGCACTGTAATAGCCCCTCTTTGTTAATCTATCTGAAATGACCATCACATGCTCTCCTACTCCCTCTCCCTCCAGTACTATTTAATTACTGCAGTCCTACACAGGAACTCTCATGCCCTCAGCATTTCCAGTCTGAGGACAAACAGGACCCCGAAATGGCTGCTTTTTTCACTGCATTCCTTCGCACTCCAAAGGGCAGCTGGAGCATTGCTGGAGTCCACTACAATACCTGGACCTTCGCTAGAGCAACCAACACAACAGCAGATAAGCTGCCCTCAGACTGGTCAGATTGCCTGAAAATTCAGCAAAGAGATTCAGGAAAAGACTGGCTTACAGGAACACCCCTCATCATGAGCCAGGTTACGCAGCAAAGGAGGAGAGTCACCCATTATAAGCACAGTTGAAGATTTGCCAGAAGAACAACACACACCAAAAAAAATCAGCAAGTATTTACAGGAGAAGAGAAAGAGATGTAGGTGGAAGACTAAAGTGCCAGGATACATATCTCTATCTAGGAGGACTGAAAAAAAGGGAGTCTGCAGAGATGAAACCCCAGACAGCCTGTGCATCTGTACACGTTCCCCAGCTAATACCCACTGCATCAATCAGAACAATGGCAGCTCCAGAGAAGACCCCGATTATCCAGCTCCTTCACTAACATCTTCCCCAGAGGCTGCACGCATGTGCAAGGGGATGGAAGAAAAACACACTTCTGAATGAGATTACTTACAGCATTTTCTATATTGCTCCATCTCTTATAAATGTAGCTTAAAAAAAAATATACTGCAGCTGGCTTATAAATGTGTCAGATTAAAAAAAAAATATATCCTTGAAAACAAAGACACTTTGTGCTCAGCATATCCAGTGGCATCATTATTTAATATCAATGCACTGATTCTTTCCTTTATTCACTCCATCCTTGGAACACAAACCCACTGTAACAGCCACCCAGTGTATAATCTTACCCTGCAAAGCAACACAACCCTACAATAATCTTTCTCTTGCCATAATGTCTT
This sequence comes from Empidonax traillii, assembly GCF_003031625.1. Taxonomy (NCBI): domain Eukaryota; kingdom Metazoa; phylum Chordata; class Aves; order Passeriformes; family Tyrannidae; genus Empidonax; species Empidonax traillii. Next base: position 933,249 of record NW_020955352.1, read on the forward strand.
TGAATACCAACAAGAAGAATTTAGGTTTAAACGCTTAAAAAACCCCAACCCAACCAACTGCAGTACAGCATGAAACAAATCTCTAACAACTCTCAAGTTGGAGCAAATTCCCTCATCCCTCCCTGTGACTCTCCTTAGTTGAAAATGGCTGCACAAACATTTCTAATTTACGTACCACACCGACTGCAACCTGCCCCTCCTGACAGGTACAGCTGCTGGGTCAGTCCGCACATGCACAGGCTCACTGCATCCTGCTGCCTCTGGCACTGCTCTTCACTGACATCATCTTCACCTTCTTGCTGTATAAAATTCATCAGACAGGCATGATAACTGCCTCTTTAGCCATGAGGCAATTCCTGTAGGCCAACAGAGACCTCTATCTAGTCTCCCAAATGCAACTCTGACCTGCACTGTGCCCCTGCTAAGCAGACTCTTGGGCATGTGTCTCCCCGGACACGCATCTTCTCCACAGGCAGCAAGGGCTAATGCAGATACACTGATCCATCAACAGCAAAGCCGAGGCAGGAACGCTATCCATGCCAGTCAGCAGAAACAAAGTTTGCCTTGGCCACTTCCTCTGGCGTCTGAGCTTCATCACAGTCCTGGCTTCCCTGCATCCCTGGAGCAAGATGGCGCCGTACCACAGCAGTGTCCCACAAGGCCTTCCCAATTGCCTGAAAATTAGTTAGGCCGTAGCACCCGGGGCAAATGCAAGTCACAGTTTGGAGACAGAGAGACTTCCTCCTGGTGCCGTGGTATCCAAATCCAGGCCTGGCTCAACACGGCATGCAGAAAATTCTCCAGACATTTCCCTACTCTTGCCATTTATCCCAGACCACCTGGTCCCATCAGCTCCAGGGCCTCAGTCCAAACAGCCGCCATCACCGGGCTTGGGAAAGAACTTTCACAAACTCAGCCTACAGCTATCCCTTCAGGCAGTTTCCTTTTGCCCCCTCATAAGGAAGGATTATGGCTGTTATTTTTTGAGCCCTTTAATAATAATATATGAGCCTAATAATAATAATAATTCTTAGGCTCATAGCAACGGGCTCTCAGGAACTACAGTCTGTCTTTTATTGTAGAGGCAGTGAAATTCAACCTTTTCTCTTTTTTTCCCCTTTTGAAAATACTGTTTGGGAATGAAGTCAGCATCTGGAAGCACACGAGCATATCCCAGGGAAAAAAAAAGAGGAGTAGAGGGAAAGGGAGGGATCTGAAAATGAAGGCTGAGGGCGAGGCTTCACATTACAAGTGAACCAGGCTAATAGGTCACTGCTGCCAAAAAAGGGGGGGGCCATTTTCACCTTTCTTTCATTCCTTGCCTTTCACTGACGGCAAAACAAATATCGCCCCTCCTGCATGGCAGCCCTGATACAAGCCTGAACCTGGTGAGCAGGTTCAGCTCTCTGTCCCAGGAGAGAACAATTCACTTTTTTTATGGTTTTGGGCAAGCTGGATCCATTTAGCACCAGAATAGGCACAGGGCAAGGAATATGGCCACAGAGCCAGGAGGAAGGGTGCTCACCCCTCTTAGGACAGGCAAGTGGTTACATCGGTTCAGCCACAGCAAGAAAATCCCTCTTTACCTACGTTAAACTGCAGTTTCACCCAACAAAAATACTGGTCAGCACAAAACAAGGGCCCTAGCTGAAAAAGCTGCAATAGAGGTGTTTTCTAATAATCTTAAACGAGGTAGTTTTAACTATTATTAAGCTCTCCTTATCAAGGCGTTTATGAACTGGATGATGAAGGCAGCCAAGTAGATAAAGAACAACATTAAAACTGAGCAGAACCAAACCAAACAGAAATATGAGAGGTACTGCAGGATTTCCAACAATAATTCTCCGTATTTCTAAACTGGACTCTGTTACTATCAAACAAGATGGCTGCCTTCACTATGCTAAAAAAATGTCTGTTTTCATTACAAACTTAACAATTAGTTTCAGGGTGCATTTTTCTTTCCCCATTAGCTTCTACATCATCTGATGAACAAAAATAATGCCGTTTTTTTGATTAAAAAAAACAAGCCCATATTACTCCACTGTCTTTATTTCTCTCCTCCTCCTCTGCTCAATTACTAGAAGCAATTTACAGACAATAAATGTAACTTCACAGCTGCCTGTATGAAGTATTCCCTTCATTTTATAGATGAGGTTACAGGCTATGCAGAAATTAATATCAGCGAGGTCTACTTCAAAGCTGGGTAAGCAAGAGGAACAGATGCACTCTTAAAGAATACAGATCATGCCTGTACCCTAGTAAAACCAGTAATAAAGAATTAAGAATGTTGCCAGTTGGCTATAAATTCTTTGAATGTATCTGCTTAAATACAGTAACAAACAAAAGCTTGCTTTGAGGTTTTGCTTGGTTTTATTCTGTTTTTATTAGGAGCAACATTATGAGATTTCAGATGTACCGCTCGCAGACCAAACATGCTCAGCTTTACTAGTAAACACATGCTGTAACTGCTAACTTCATGGACTCAGAGAAGGTCTTCCCAGTTGGTGCATGATCATCAGGAATCTTCAGCCAGAAACTCTGTACATAATTTTAATCGATGAAGATGAGCAAGCCAGGAGAGAATCCAATATTTTCTGACATAGCCTCATGGGCTTTGGCAGGGCTAGGAGGAGCAAGAACCTACGTCTGTTGTTAGAATTGCCAGCTGTGGCTATGAAAAAGCACTAGGAGTAGCAACACTAAAGGAAAAAAAAAATCCAAAGGTGCAGTTTTGTGCAGGCACTCTTCTGACGATAACTGCTCCTTCAGGCTTAATAAAAATGCACAGCCAACTTGTCTTCTTCCACACATTAGCAGAGCCCAGAAATAGCACTTGAGTCTAGTTATACAACTTCTCCTAGGAAGCAACCACCACCGGCACGCAGGTACTCCAAAGGCTGAGTCATCTGAACAGTCCCTTCAAGGGAAAATAATCCTATTAAGAATTGGGGGGTTGGTATGGAAGGCAAAAAGGAGTGTTAATTTTGGCACTCCTTAATTACACGGGTTCCACTCTGTCCATTTACTACCAAACCTAACATCTGTAGGTTAGTAAATTCACCACACTCCTCCATCCACCCCCAAGGTCCTCTCCTGACCCTATCCTCTCTTTAGCCAGCAACTGCCTGTCATTGTTCATACGCTTCCTTAACCCTGACCAACATAAACTAGCATTTGTACAACCACAGAGCCTGGAATACTGATTTAGGCCTTCATTTGTAGCCTGCATGCAAATGCCAGGCATGCTTAAACCAGCAGGACATTGTGGGTTCTGTGCTGTGACCAGCTTAAAACCAAAAGCCGTATCATGCATGCATCAAAAAATAGGTAGGCTTCAAGATGGACCAAAAACACACCACCAAAAGATTTGGACTTGTAAAATCTCACATGGGGAGAGCTGATAAACACAATCATATTTCCAGCAGAATCGTCATTCTCTGCATTTTCACTGCAGCGAGTGCCAATGTTTGTGCGCACTGTGCCCTTTACTCAAGCCTGCAATGGTGTCACACTCAGCAGATGTAGCGACTGCCCAGCAAGCGGAGTCCGCGCACAGAGCACACAACCCACACTCCCCTTTCCAGCCAAGGTCTGGAAGGGGTGTTCATGCCAACCCATCAAGCCCCAAAATCTCCCAACAGCTGCACAAGGAGACATACTGGGCTGAGGTTTTAACTGGCACCCCAATGTAATCAGCAATGCTACAGGAGTCCAGAACTCGGCTCTTACCAGGACCCCGCTTCAGCAGCCCCCAACCCCTCCACCTGAGGACAGGCCACAGCACTCCTCCCTCTCTTAAACTCTTCCAAAGGGGATGGACTGGGAAAGAAACCGGTGGCTGGGAATTTTATTTTTGAGGTTGGTAGATCTGTTGTGGAGACTGATCCACTGATATTTTTCTAATATAAGGAACATATAAGATGCCTGGAATTTGATATCTGCTTTTTAATTAAATTGAAATAAGTAAATCACAGCCTGTTGCCATGGAGAATGAACAGACACAGCCTCTTGACTCCAGGGCAGGATCAAGCAGGAGAGGCAGACAAGGCTGTGAAATTAAAAACACCTATTTTAAAGCAAATGGTCTTGATAATTAGCAAAAAATGTGGCATAGGGAAATAATATAACCATATGGCAGGAAGTGGTTTTCAAGGTGAACTACAAAGCTGTTTTAAATAAATGAATAAACTGCTGGAGCTGCTGGGTCATCCGCAGAACCATATATGCAGGATTAAATGTGATTTGAAAAATACACTGAAAAATAGCAATTAGCTCTTCTTTAACTTTCCTGCCTGTAGCCTGTACCTGTGTCTGTTCCTACTTTTTAAGGACTTGTTTCAAGTGATTAATGTTTGCACCTATTTGCAGTTACCAGAAAACCATCAAACTCACACGTTTTCAAAAGCCTTGTGGTTTACCCTGAAGCGAGAACCAAGTTTACGGGATATAAAACCTTTTCTCTCTTACTCAGTGTCATTACACAATCCTGGTCAGGTCATCAGACACTAATAATCTTTCCTGAATCTGCGCATCCTTGTTATGGACTTTCATGACAAAGTGACTTTGGAGCGTATTTGCCCTCCAAACACCACATGCCCGATCCTATGCTACACCTCTGAAGAAGCACAGCTCAGAGAGCCAAAAGGTAACACTGGTCTGTCAGTGGGAGGCAGCGCATCCAAGCCTGGCTGGTGGAAAAGAGCCCTGCACGCTCCCTCCCCAGTTTGCTCAGAGCACAGGGCATCAAGATATTCCTCCCCTTATAAGATACTTCTGCTCTGCTCAGATCAGAAAGGGCCACAGCAAGGAAACTCCCTCGTTACCTCTTTGAGCCCAGACAGGACAAATCTGAGCAAGACTGTCTAACAATTTCCATTGAGCATGTGGTAAAAGTGCATCAAATTCAAATAGCTTAAAATACTTGAAATAAATTGTACCTGATGACTCAGTTTCAAAAATGTGCTGCACATTTTTTTGAAGGGAAGGGACAAATGAACTTTCGCTTTAAGCCTCCCATCCACCCTACAGAAAAAGCAACCATTTCTCCTATTCCATGAAGACACAAGTTATCAGCCAAAATTACTACTCTTCTACAGCAGCTAATGACCCAAATGAAACAAACTATCAGGGTCCCAGTCCAGACCCTGGTGACACCGCTGGTTACATTAAAAAACAGTCACATTCTCAGCCCTCAGCAGCAGAACTTGAGCTGGCTATTGACAAGTTCCTTTCTGTTTTCCACCACGACCAAGAAATAGCCGCAAAGGAAGGGAAGTTGGGACAGGAATCTTGAGAAAAGAAGGAGTTGTGGAAAAGTGCACAATAAAAATCAGAATTGTCTACTTTCACAGTTTTGCCCAGTTCTGGAACGTTTGCTTGTTTAACTGAAGTCACACTATGTAAGATTTTTCGCCCTCATTAAAAATAAACTCCAGGTCCACGTCTAACATGAAGATAGGCATAAATTTGCAGATCTGGTTCACCCTGAAGGACCCCAACGAGGACCCCAATGCCACTCCTTAAAAATGCTGGGGTGGGGGGCAGCATATGTGAGCTAACTCATAGTGTTTGAAGAGTCAAGGCTCACAGCAGTATCTGCCCAATCTCTTCGCTCACGCACTCCCTTTCTTTCCAAACCCTGCAGTGAGAGGAGCTGTGAAACACCTCAGGACATATTAGCTGCACTGGAAGGTGCTACACACCCCCTTGGCTTCCACACTCCTCATCGCCTTCCATGGCACGCCATCAGTTTCCTACTGCTTGAACCACAGTCCTGCACCACCATCTGAACACAAATGGCTTCGCCAGAAACTTTCTGCCCTCACAAGCACCTGGCAACAGGTCTCTTGTTTCTCCTGACCTCCTAGCTCCACTTATATTTAATTTTTACTTAAAGAGAAGATATTTAACACAGTTATCAAGGGTGGCCAAGCATCTCCCTCTGAAAGGGAACTGCGGTTTCTTCTCTGTCCTCACAAGCCAAACTAACCACACAGAGGGAGACTCCTTCCCTAAGAACACTCCCAGTTGGAAAGAAAGAGGGTTAAGGGACACCTCCAGGGTCAAGGGCTACCTCGTTAAAACTCAAGGCCAGTGGCCGCTTGGCATACGAAGGAAGATGCTATCCATGCCCCGGAGCAGACTATTTTCATATCACAGCACAGAGAGTCGCAAGCCAGAAATAAAATAAAAATAAAACCCCACCATCCCTCACACATAACACTGTTCCCTTCAGCAGCATCACACTGAACCATACACACACAGAAGGGAGAGCACTTGCCGTGCCAAGCACCCTGCCCAGGCTGTCCACAGCCCCCCCATTCCCATCACTCTTGGTGCCCCAGCTCCCCGCAAGCCCCTCCTGCACCCCCAGCCCACCTCCCCGTGACCCCCTTCTCCCACCCACAAACTTCTCCTGACCTATACGCCCCCAGCACCCCTTCAAGCATCACACTCTCCACATCCACAGGCAGTAAAACCCGGGGAGAGGGCTTCCCAAACAAGCAGAGTCTTCAGACGTCAGCCTTGCTGGGGTGTTTCTCAGCCGTCGGTGTGGCTGCCGGGGCTCCCAGCGGGAGTTTCCAGTCGTAAACCTCGGTGGCTCGAGGAGCGTGTGGCACACGTGCGCACCCCCGCCACTGTCAACAACTTCCAGCCACGGCCCCAGTGGGCAAATCCCGGTGGGCGAGGGGCTGCCTACCACCGCCAGCAGTAATCTGGCTTGGGAAAGGCAGCTCGTAAGCAGGACCGCGCTTTTAACAAAAATAAAGATCGCCTTAATATTATCCTTCACAGCCAGAAAGGTCACTATGCGGTGGTCCATGAGGGGGGGAGGGAAGGGAGATGGGTGAGGGGAGAGGAAGGAGAGGGGTGGCAATGCACAACCCCCCACGGCTTTAACTGTTTGATCGCCGTAAAAAATGAAGTAACATAAAGGAACTGGAGATTAACGAGCCGGACAGAAACCCACCCGCGGGGACTGCCCAGAGCCCCGGCCCGCCCTTCACACGCGGGAAGGCGGCGGAGGGACGCGATGGGGGGCGGGTTCCCCTCCCCGGGGGGTTGGAAAAGAAATAGCAAAGGCCGCACACGCCGGGGTCACACACACCCCACCCGCGCTTACCTGTGCGGGCCGGCGGCCCTCAGGGTCCCATGGCAGCCCCGCCCCGCCCCGCCCCGTCCCGCCCCGTCCCGCGGCGGGCACAGGAGCTCCGGAGTCTTTGTTGCGCGGAGGGGACCGGGAACGGGAGCGAGTCCTGTCAGCTCATGTGACACGGCGGGCTCTGTCTCTGCTGCTCCTCCTCGCTGCTCTCCCCTGCCCTGTCCCCTGCCCGCCCTCCGCCGGCGCTCGGCGCAGGCCCCGCAGCCGGGCGCGGGTCTCAGGCCCGACTGGCTGCTGGCGGAGCGGCGGCGGCGGCGGCGGCGGGGGAGGAGGAGCCGGCGGCGGGGCGGGCTCCGCGGCGGGGCCGGGCGCGGAGGAGGGCGAGGAGCGCTCGGGCAGCTCCCAGCGCTGCCTGCCTGGAGCGGGGGGTGGCGGGGTAGGGCGGGCGCTGCCCCGGGCCCTGCGCCCCGTCCTGTGCCATTCCGTCACCTCGCCAAACTGCCGCTCCGGGGGTGATAACACGGATCCCTGAGCACGGGGCTTGTTCCCTCCTGAGGCTGCTGGTGGTGCACTTGGGGCCCTGATGCACAGGCCTGGGCCTACCGCAGCAGTCAGGAAAGTAAATAAAAATGTAATTATATGCTTTCTAGTTGGGGCTCACAATGAAAGAGAGAAAAAACCCTCGTTTTCTCTAGAAGAACAGTCAGATCAGCATCCTGCCTCCAGAGTGCTGAACAGACAAACCCTAGTAGTCGGCGGCCCAAGATGACTCCCCCTGTGACCTGGTGATCTTGTGGTCAGGCACTTCCCTGCTGGAGAAACAGCTGGGGTCTTCGTATTTAACATCTCTCAAGGGATTTTGCTTAATAATGCATTCAGTATTTTTGTTTCTGAACCATGTGAAATTTTTGTGTCTGCTACATCATGCAGCAAGCATCCGGCTTTCTTCTTCAGATGGCATTTAGTCATCTCCTTTTATTTGCCAAACTCTAAGTAGGGGGCAGAGAGATCACCTTCCTGCAGCTTTTTTATCCCCCAATATGCCATTTTTCTTCACAATCCAAGTCTGAAAAAGGTACCATCACCAAGCAAGGCCTTGTATAGGAAACACAGGTCACATTTCTATGAGAAATGCAAACACCTCAGGAAACCTCAGACTGCTTCATGAGATACTACCACATATTCAATGAGCTCTACTGCCCTGCTGCTCTACTCAGTCCCAAGACTGTTCCTACAGTGGCATCAGCTTCCTAGACACCATAATTGACATTAAAAAATGGCACCCCGCAAGCCAGCACACACACAAGAACCTACAGAGCATCCAACTTCCTCTGTAAAGCAGATGCAATAAGACCAGCAGCCATCCACAACACACCGAAAAGCTGTGAGATTCATCCAGCCCTGCAGATATTGTTGCACCTGCTCTGAGTGGCACATTGGTAATCTGCTTTATCCACCAAAGTAACTCTTCCATAAAATAGATATGAATTTACTGCAATAAAGATATGACAGGAACAACAGCAATTTTGGAAAATCACTTTTCAAGGAATCAAGGTTTGTTTGTTATTTGTCTAGTGCTATCAAAATTAACAGGGACTGGCACATTAGCTTCCTGACCACATTAGCTTTCTGCCAGTCTGTTTTTCTGATTGTTATTTTATCTCTATTGTAGCATTCCCTCCTTCAACCACGTGCTCCTGACAGTGATAATATTCCATGCTAAAAGCCACACATAAAATAATCTCTTAAACTACTGTCCATGAAAGGTTGTTTTTTTTCCTGTGTCCCTTCTCCTAACCTTCAGGCTCTCCCTTTTGCAACTCATTACAGGAAGCAAATCCATCCACAGACAAAAACTTAAGAAATAGAATCAGATACCACCAGAGCATCAAACATGAAATACGCCCGTACTGCTTCACAGACAGCATCAATGCCCTTCATCCCACAGCAAAATGCTGAAATTCTTTGTTCCTGCATGTACTCTTCCCAAATCTCTACAGTTCATCACTTCATCCAGCACATGAGATACCCCGACAGAAACTATGTGAACAAAACTAAATAATTCCTGCCTTAGAATGAACGCATACAGTCAGCCAATAAAGGACATTAGGGGAGTATTTGTCAGACGGCAACAACTTGAACCCATCAATCCTTACCCCAAAGGAGACCTACAGAACCTTCCTAAAAGCTAAAGCTCAGCATTAAAACTTATAATCCCTTGATACTAAAGCTCTTGGATTTAACAGAGTTGTTGCCTCCCTAGCCGGTTACAGCCTCCCTGCTGACCTCTCCCTTTGTCACCAGCACAAACAACCCTTTTTCACTCGTGCTCCATCAGAGACACAGCAGCCTGTCAGTCACTGCTCACACCCCTTTCCGCTTCATAGGTGCTCCTTTTTTTTCTCAAGTGGTCCAATTGATTAATATAATTAGATTAAACTAAGAGCAATTGCATCTAACCTGTAGTTAGCTTGAATATTGCTGCTTTCTGTCAGATCTGATAAAGAGACCCTGAGCCCAAAAGCTTGTTTGCTTTTCCTAGCTCTATCAGTTGATCTAATACAAGATATTACCTTTCACCACAAGCCTTGCTTCCCTAGGATCTTTAGACCATCATGGCTACAATACCACTTTTAATGTCTTGCCTGCCTTAACCGATTCTTCCATATTCTCTTATCTATGAAGTAGAATATGATAAAATGTATTCCCTTCTGTATCAGTTCTTATATTATTTTCATAAACGTAATATCCAAGTACCTTCTAGAACTGCATTAGCTGATCTGACTACCATCTGTCATATGAAGAGTTTGTTTTTCTTTTTCTTGTTCTCTCCCCAGGAAGAAAATGATGTATGGAGCAAAGTGTTTTGGTTTCGTGAGGGTTTTCTTCCCCTTTCCTCTATTCATGTTGCTCTGCGTTTATACCAGAGAAAATGAGGACAATGGCAGTTACTGCGATAGACCTTATTTCCCAGGGAAGCTAATTTCAGTGTTGAGCCACCCATAGAAATAGTCTCCCGCACAAAGTAACATTTTACTATGTCATTCCCCAGCACAGAAAAGCTAATCCATATTCTTGACATTTGGGACAGAAATTTCCTAAGGAAAGAACAGCGTTTTCCTTTCTCCAGAAAAAAAAAGGAGTTTCAACATGTGATCCTCAGTATGCGACGTTCAAACAGATTGTTGCAGATTATTAACATACAGGCCAGCGCTCTATACAGTTATAAATAGGAAAATCTGGAAACCAAAAGGAGTAACATGCCTTTTAATTGCACTGAGGCAGATTATCATAGGACAGCTTGGAAGGGAAATGGTGGAGACAGACTACTTCATGCTAAAAAAAATAGAGAGAATTTACTTATGTGTAAGGAATCACACTGCTGTTCCTCAAAGAGGAACCCTGAATGATCCCACGTGTCTACAAAGGCAGTAGGTACAACATACGAGCTACTGAAAGACAGAAACTGAGGTGAAGAGAGGAATCATCTGTGCTCAAGCACTGAAAGCAGAAATACCAGAAGACCTTGGGGAGACAGTAGACAGCAGATTTAATACATTCTTGCAATGTGATATGGCAGCAAAAATCATGCAGTTAATTTAATTTGGGGTTGTAAAGGCAGAGACCTCTTCTCAGAGATAGAGGCAATAGTCCCATTTTTTAATATAGTGGTGAGACCGCAGTTCGAAGACATGTTCAGTTCTGGACAACGTGGTGCTAGGTACATGTCAACAACTTGGAGGGAAATAAAAAAAGAGGAACATAAAATGATAAAAAAGCTGGAAGGGATTACAGCATGTGTAGGTTGGCCAAATAACAACTGTGAAGAGCATCATGGGAATTGCATATGAGAACTTCGGGGGTGCAGAAGCACCAGGGAGCGAGAGAGTTTAGGGTTGTCTGAGTGAGTAGAAATGGTATAAATGTAAATTAAATTAAGCAAAGGAAACATTAATCTAGAAGACTGCAAGACAGCATCCCAGAGGAGCTCTCATCACCTGATTCACATAGGACTATGAAGCAAAGCACACAAGAAACCACTAAAGTAACCCTCACTGTGAGAAGGAATTACATGACGACAATATGCCTTTGGGACTGTTTAGCTTCCCACTGACTGGGACATCTGCAGAGCAATAGGTCTCAGCCCAGTACATGGTGGAAATTTCCCTTCTCCACATTATTAGTGGAGACACCTGTAGACCAAAATAACCATGTGGGAAACCTTGGAGCGAGTCTTGCATTCAGAGGGGTTGGGAGGGGGAAAGGTGTATAGTCAGAATTTTTCTCTTTTATCACTATGATTTTCTGGTTCATCATCTGGAAGGAACAGAAGTGATGTCATTCCTTGTGTTTTAATATACATTCCCTTGGATTATACAGATCTTTGACGAGACATTCTGGCCAGCGCTTACCTCTTCTAAGAAGTCTGTGGCATCCAGATACAGCAGTTAATTGAAAAGAAAAAATTCAGAGGCTTTATTATTCCATAAAAAGAGGGATGAGACTAAGATAAGATCTAACATAGGAAAGCCAACTTGAGTTTGTACCGCTAACACCTTCACATCACACTGTGCTGTTATATATTCTGGCCTGTCTGTCATACAGAAAAGGAGACCTGACAGTATAACATGTTGCTCCCAAGTAAGGGCTGATACAGCATGTTGCTGCCCAGCCTGGATGTGCCACAGACGTGTTGCTGGGGGGAGGGGGAAGGGAAGGAAAAAAAAAAGCCCTAACAATTTTATACATGTTCTTTAGGGAGGTCGAATGTCCTTTCTGATTTGGTCTATATTTTCTTTAACACCACCCCTTAGGGGAGGCATGTGCAGTGATCATTATCAGTCCAACCATACACAAAGCAGAGGTATAGTCCCCCGTAACTGTTGAACTTAAACCGCCTTTCTCCTCTCTCATAGGAATGTCATGATCTTCATGAGGGAAATCTTTTTGCTTATTTATTTAAACAAAAAACATGTCCTAACACGTGCAAATATAAGTGTACCAACATTTGAGTTTGAGATCGTCTTGTAAGAAATTGCTGAAGCATATGCTAAAATTAATTCATCACCTCCCCTACTTTCTCACAAACCTCTAACTGTTTCGCTTGCACTTTGCTTAAATCTTTCTCGGGACAACGTGTTACAAACCTCTCTGTAATTTCATGCTCTTACCTTGCAGGCTATGTTTAAAGAAAAGAAAAAAAAAAAAAAGAAAAGAAAAAGGAAGCACTTTCTCCTTTTAAACGTAGCTCTTTTCTAAGTGCTAGGACAGGCACTGTCAGCTCTGAAAATTCAAGATTAATCAAGCAATTAAGAATTGATATCTAGTGACTTATCATGAGTGGAAATGAGAGATGCTGCATTCATTTTAGCTCCGCAAGAACCCAAAATAGCTAACCTGATTTTTATGGACAGCAAGATTATTTTAAATCTTTTGGGAAGGAGAAGGAGAAGAGTTACAATTCCTTCTAATAAACTGTTTCCTTCAGAACCCCCATCTGCGTTTTGCACATTCCTTAGCCAAGGGCGGGTCTGTACAGAGGGCCGTGCTGGAAGAGCTGCTGTACTTCAGATTCACACCCTGTCTTGACCTGAATGAGTCTGGAAGCGTTCAGAAATCCCAAGAGCAGGAGCCGAGATGAAGTTTTACCTTCTCTTCCCATGTGCCAGCACAGCGCTGCACTACACTGCTTGAATAAACAATCCAACCGAGCAGAAATTACATCACCTCCAAACTGTGGTTTCCTTTAAACATTGAAAAGAATGGTAAGCTTTTCCATTCATGTAATTATCAGCATTATCACCTCTCCTCACACCTCCTTCTCCAGCATCTAATTGTTGCAATGGTAGGGACTTCCCTGCCTCCCCTCCTTGCGAGTGGAGAGAGCCTTTGCAACTCAGCTGCAGCCATTTGCTTTCCTTTTCACAAGGCTCAGTAACTTCTTCAGGAATGAGGAAGACTTTATGAGGTGGATGAGCAACCATTCAGCACATTCCCTCTATAAACATTTATTTGGGGAATTACAGCACACATATTTGGGCTTTCTATGGTAATTTGGCTCTGATGAGCTTTACTTATTGCCAAAATAGGGGATGCCTCCGTAAAAGAGAGGAGTAACTTCTCCAGCAGCTCTGCTACCTCAGCAAACAGACTTCAGCCAGCCAGACATGAATCTGATTAATAACTGCATGAGAAATCAAAAGTGAAAAGCAAAGTGCTGCAGAAACCGGTGCTGGTGACTCAGGAAGAAACTTTTTTTTCCCCTAAACTATAAGGAGCTCAGCAGCTCCTACTTTCCCAGCTACTGGCTCCTACCTGGATGACCTGGTGCAAATAAGAATATAGGAACCTGAATTCTGTTCCCAACTTCACCTTTGACTGTCTGCAATTTTCAAAAAGTCATTAAGTTCCTGAGTCTCCATTTTTTCCATGTATGAAGCTGAAATGACATACTGAGCCTTGCAAGAACTTCTGCAACCTTTGATTTTATGGCACGTGTCAGTGCCAAAAGCACCATTACGGACATTACAGCGCTAATTCTCTCACAAGGGAGGGAAGCTCAGTGTGCTACAGGTATTTTGGGTACAATTATTACCCTTGAAAGTGCTCAGATATCATTGCACAAAATTGTAGGCAGATGAATCTTTCAGATGGGATAGAAACCAGAGGCCCTGACAGGTTATTAAAAGACATAACGTTTTGAAGAAGCCCATATGCTAGCTTTTTCATGTTCACCCTGTTCCAATTTGGATAATTACATTCTGACTCCTTAAGGCAGGGTGGCTGACCTGCCTGGCCCTACCAGCTGTATATCCAAATCTTCACGCGGCCCAGACCGATATAACACAACTCACATATTTCAGAAAGGGGAAGGAAAAGAGGAGCTCCAGGAGAGGTTCATCAGTTAGTGAAGAGAAGGCTCCCTCCTGGAACGGGAGCCCTCCCAGTCCTGCCAAAACAGTCCTTGCCTCAGAAGCTGACAGCTTGTCCTCCTGTGTCACTTTTCGTGGGAACCTGCCTGGTATTGTCAAAGCACCATCACGCTTTGTCCCCAGAGAGCCGTATCATTGATGCTGTGAACCTTGAAGATCCACAGCTCATAACACAGTCCAGCAGCTAACAGGCCTGGTTAGTGTTAGAGAAGGACCTAGTAACATACTAATTACTAACAGTAACCTGCATTTCTATTTTATCATTAACAAAGAAAAACATTTCATCACTCACAGTAGGTGGAGACTGGCTTGCCCTAAAATCAAGCAACAGAAGACGCTGAAGATTCACATTCTCCTCTTCCCTTGGAGATCACTGATGCTGCTCTTTTTTCTTTAAAAACTCTCAGTGATAGCTTCACTGTGCATAGCAAATCTTGACTACCACAGAATCCCAAAACACAGAAAGAGTAGTGTCTGAGCCTTCATCAGCTTCCTGGCATAGTGAAGAGAAGCAGCAAATGGTGCAAAGGATTTTTTCATAATGGACACACCATAAATTTTTTCAAATCCAAGATAAGATGCCATTTCCAAACGGTTAAAGAAAGTGGTGGCACCTCCAAGCAGCCACCAACATCTGGCCAATTTTGCATTTCAGACACCAGTCTGACCAAATGATGGTGTCAGCAGCCATTCTCCTGTCCCTTGCATGGGCAACCCTGTGCCAAGACATTGATATCTGATGAGGCAATTGCTCCATACTTCATGGATGCAAAGGAGGGGCACCTGTCCTGTCCTCATCTCTTCAGAGCTGCTGGTGGCACCTGGGCCATGGCACAGAGCTGTGAGGAGTGTCAGAGTCACCAACCCCAGAGGTTGAAGACAGTCATGGCTGGGGATGTTCTGCATGGCTGTAGCTGTGCATCCCTGGGAATCTGTGGTCTGGGGGTCACCAGGGAAGCTGGCGGGGGATGTGGGCACGCAGGGGACAGGAAAGAGAGCAGAGAGGACCTAGGGCACCATCTGGTGGCTTCACTCACTGCCTTCCCTAAATCCCTGTCTCACAGGGTCATAATATTGCATGGCCAAGGGATGAAGAAACATCAGGTCTTTCCAAGAGACATCCCAGCTGGAACAAGAGACTCCTGCCCTTGGCCCAGACTTGCACACCCTTAGGGCACTGCTGGGTGGGACAGCGGTGCAAACCAGAGCAGTAAAACCATTTCTCTTGGATGCTGTTCAGTCAAGCACCTACCTTGACAAAGAACCAGCCCTAGTTGGGTATTTAGAGTTGATCTGCAATAGTGACAACCCTGAGAAGGTTAAAGAAAAGAAGACAAAAAGCAATGAAGGAGAACACCTTGGATATACGTTTCACTGGCACAGTTATCCAGCACAGTAGGGTCTTGTTCACAGATAAAGGCAAAATATAGTTTGCATGTTTCATACGACAAAATGGTACCCATGCAAGAGCTTGTCCTCTGCAGAAAAGGATCAAATCAACAAACCGACGAACCACTCAAGTGCACCCTGGTCTTCTGCTTCTCAAATTGGGATCTCCTGTAAAGCATTATGAAGGAGTCGCTTTAAAAGGAATAAATTACCTCAGTGTCACCAACACCCTCTGCAGCAATGCCATATAACACTGAGGATGATCACAGTCAGAGACTGCATCTCTCGGGACCGAAGGCTCACGCCTGGTGAAGAGGGCAAAGGATCCTAGTGCTAATATGGGACCTCCTTTAGAAGAAGGCAAGCAGTGCATTTCCACCACACACCGCTGCTTCCTTTGGTAACGAGTCTCCACTTCCCTGGAATCCTGTCAATAGAAAAGGATAATTCAACACCTGGGAATCAAAGATTATACCACTATAACCAGAGAGCCTGCTCTGTGCCTTCCTCTGGTGGAGGAAGCAAGTGGAGCTGAGACCCTTAGGGACACAGTTTTTAAGACAAATCTATTCTCAGTATTCAGTTTAAAGCAAAATGTGTAGGGTGAACACAAGCTGCTTCTCACCTTTGTGGAGCTGGGGGAGCCGATCCTTAATTCCCTTTTTTTTTTTTCCCTAATGGCTTAACACTTAAAAATGAACTTGTTTTCTTTTGCTAATCATATGCATTTTCTGCAGCTATTCTCACGGGCCATAGAGCCAGGTAAGACAAAAAGGCCAAATGATGACAAAAAGACCAAATGACTGCCTTGTTCCTGGACAAATCTCTGCTACAAAGCAGCTACACCACTATTATATAAATTATGTTTCCTAGTCTCTCCTACCTGCGCCTGCAGGCATTTCCTCATACCTCCTTAGAAAACTCCATACTATTTAGAAACATCCCTGCTCTCGCAGCCTTCTGCTGTGTGCCTTTCTCTCTCACACGCTCTGTTGCTGCCGTGCTACCCGTGGCGCATGATGCTAAAGAAGTGATTTTAGATTGTGGCTACACAGATTTAAACTCCCTTCCTCTCGTGCAGCAGCCTTCTACCCTTTCTTGCAAGGCCAACCCAAAAGCCATTAAAATCAACACAGCGACTCCCCCCCCCCCCCCCCCCCCCCCCCCCCCCCCCCCCCCCCCCCCCCCCCCTTCCCCCCCCCCCCGATTTTGACAAGTTTTGGCACACAGCCCAAATCCCCACACTTGCCAGTGTTTCTTGGAAAATTTTACTTTTTCACTTAATTGATCAGAACCTGGTGTGATTCTTCCAGTACTTTAGCACTGACTGTTCTAGAATAGCATTTTCCATTCCAAATAGTGTTCTTTCTCTCATGTTTCATTTTAAACAGCTTCAGCTATTTAATATATAGAATTGTTCAGGCATAAATGTAAGAAACATGCTATTTAAAGAGGTAACAGAAAGACAAGACAAATCAACTCACTGCAAAGCAAGATCATTGCCAGGAAATTTCCAGCAGCACACAGTATTTTTAGCATTTATAAAATTTAAAAAACAAAACACAAACCTAAGCATCATTATTTGGAAAGTTTTTACTTTTCATCTAATCCACCAGCTTCTGCTGAATATTTTATTGCCATACTGCAACATATTTATAATTCATCTCATCATTTCTTTAAATTTGTTAAGGAAAGGAATTGTTATACCTGTAAACTCTTCTGTGAACACAAATGTTTCCTGTTTAGATTAGTAAAATCTAAAACTTTTATTTAAAAAATACTTATTTATAATTGTTGCGATCTCTTAACAAATGATAAACAGGTCTAATAAGCCATGCTGTCTATTCATTGCTCTTTCTGAAATGAATTCCTCAGCACTGGGAAAAGAACAAGCATTTTTCTGTGGTTAAAGAAAGTCCAAATTCCATGTTTGAAATCTCTTCTAATAAAAAGAGCAAAGCAATAAGCGGATTATCTCTTTAAACATAGTATAGGAAGGTTGGAGGCCCTGGAGACATTTTCCACAGCCTCTATCTCTGATATATAGCAACATTATCTTCAACTAGAGAGGGTCCTATGACCCTGGAGCTCAATTTTAATTTGATCTTCTTCTTTAAAGAGGTTTCTACGATTCCTCTCAAGTTATGCTGCATATTCTTATTTTGGGTTGGTTTGTTTGGTTGTTATTTTGTTGTTGTTTCTTAATCTGAGATAAAACAGCCTTGGCTTTTTGATCCGCTGGTTTGATCGTGTTATATGGATATTTAATGTAACCTCTTCCCTATCAGAACTAGAATATGCATCAGCACAAATGGTAGGCAAGTTCCAGCTGACAGGGGAGAGAAGAATTTGGATAGAAAACTCACTTCTAGGGCCTCACTTCTCCTCCCTCCAGTCATTTTAGAACTGGTGTCCCTGGCCAAATAACGTATGGGGACAGGGTGAAGGAGCCTTATACCCTCGTACACCAGCCAGCTGAAACAAAGGCAACCTATTGGTTCTGGTGGGCCAGAGGTACCATGCTCAAAATCCCAAGTGATAACAATGCCCATTGCCAAGAGGAACAGGAACCCCGGGAGCTCAGCTTGAACTTCTCTGGAACCTGGCCCCAGATCTGCCCTGCTTATGTCGCCCCAGCAAGGGAGCGTCCTCAGGTTCCCACCTCCTTGTTCCTCTTTCTTGTTCTGGAATGGGCACTGTCAATGAAACATGTTGTCAGGCAAGGATATTTTCTCCGTTTTCCTTTTCTCCACCTTTATCTCTGTGAGTGCACCCAGTCCTCACCATATACTGCTTATATTGCTGAAGGGGAAGCATTCACTCAGAGGCATTGATTTGAGTCGCCTGGGTATGGTCACAGCAGGCAACTGTGACTACTTGATGGGATTAGCAGATTATGAGAAAGCATGTTTCACTGTGGGGTTCCTGAGAAAGGAAAAATGGGCAGGTAGATGCTTGGGTCTGGTTAAACTATGCATGAAGGCCTGACAGCCACCTCAGGAAAAGCCTCAAGCACAGGATCAGATGGACTGCTTCAGGTCAGGATCTGAACTTCAAACCAGCAAGCAGGGAGGTCTCTGGATTGTCCTATCATTCGCAGAGGATTGAGAGTTAAGTATTTCAGCCGGGGCAGGTGAGAGAAACCTTCACAGATTGCCCATTCCCAAGATAAGTGCTTGAAAAAAGCAGCTTTTCTTTTGCATCAAACAGCTTTGCTGCAAAATAGCTTTGCTGCATCAGTGCAGACTGAGCCCTGAGGGATTTGAAAAGATGCATTCTGTTGTTAATGAAGGGCAGTTTAGAAGGAGCCAGGGGTTCACAAGTCCCTGGTGCTTGCGCTCTGAAGTCACTGTAGATCTCTGCATGTATCTGCATCTCATCTGGGATGTAAGAGTAGCTCTGCCATACAGAAAGATGTCTGGTCCACACAGGGTCAGATATCTTTCCCTGTTAGATATTCTCATACAATGTATCAGAGGATTCTTCTAGAGTTGCTTGCTTCTTAGGTGTCTGCAGAATGATGAAAAGGAGAAAAAAGAAATGGAGGAAAATTATTCAAAATATGATGAATTAATTCTTAATAAGCAGGCACTGACGTTTGTTCTGTTAGAAATGGCTATAAGTGATCTGCTGAAACAGAAGCCACTACAGTGAGAAATGTTGCTCCACCAGAGACAAACGTGACTAATCCAGCCCAAGGGATAAAGATGCCTCCTTTACGAGTCACTCTTCCCCCAAAAAACTGTCAGACTGGGAGGGGAGGGAAAATTGGACTCAGTAAAAAAATAAATCACTTTGGATTCTGTGAAGGAGGAATTCCCTGACCTCCTCAATCCTGTTTCTTCAACAGTTGAGTCTATTCCTCACGACCGTTCCTCGTGTAGACAAGGCGCTGACAGACTGATATTTTAAGCGCTGTGTGGCACAGGCCTGCTGTAAGCAAGGTTACACAGCAAGCAGCTGAAATGCCACCGGCTGAACTGAGCCCTACCTACACTAGCATTTTCTCTGTTGCCGCCAGGCAAAGGGAAACACTACAAAAGTGCTGAGAGGAGGCACCTCCAAAGCGTGTGGGATTAACCCCTCACAACCCAAACTGGCCAATGGTCCATGCAAATGCTCCTGTCTCACAGGGGCTCTCTGCCCCGCTTCCCTTTACAGCTCCCCCTCTATGCGCAGCATCCCGCAGCAAGGCCTAGGTTGGACCCTCCGCAGCAGAGTCACTGTTCAGCAATCCCAGCTCCCACTCACAGCCCAAACCCACTGACCCACAAGTCTCACTCTTAGGGAAAACAACCTAAAAGCCAGCTGGAGGACGAGTGTCCTAGGCGGTGACAGCTCAGGATGATTTAGGGAAGCAGATCAAGGTACTTGCAACCACAGTGGAAAGTGCAGTCAGATTCTCCTGTGCTGAGATCATGAGGCCCTACCACTCACACTTCCCTTCCTTCAGACCAGCACAAGAACTGAGGACACTTGGCAGCGTGTGAGAGCTCATCCCATCCATCCTCTCTCTTTGCTTTTTCCTCCTCTCTTCTCTGCTTTGACCTTACCCTACCCTGGCCAAGGCTACTGGTGCCAGACCCGTTCACATAGAGATGCTCCTTTGCTCTTGCTTTGTTGCTTTGCTGCTGCTCTGTTTTACAGATCCTCTGCCCCTCTAAGCAGCAGCTGAATGATGTGGGCCACACACAAACAATTCAACACAGCTCATACAGCTCCCTGGTAGGGAGAAACCTCACATATCGTGTATCTTGCCACCCAGACTGAATAATTTCAGAAGTGGTAACTGGTAAAGGTATACAGAAAATAAATAGGACCAGGGAGACCCTATCCAACTAATTAAAAATGCAGCAAGAACACAAACCCAGGGATGCTGTCTTTTCCAGTGCATCATGTAAGACAAGCCTATTTAAAAGAATCCTTCCTTCCCCTCAGTAATCAGGGACCTGGCACTGCTTTTGCTACCACCACCGACAGCGGTGCCACAGCAGTCACTGCAGGTGGCCAGTGGCCACGGGACCAGACCATGTGGCAAGCAGTTCTGATAACAGAGGGGGCTGCTTGATTTTAGACCACCTTTTCCTAAAAGGTGGGAGTTGTGAAAATGCCTCAGACACTGGAATGAGACGCTCTCATGAAGCAGAGGGATGGTGAAACCAGGGGAATTATCCCCAATAAGACAGCAGTGGGAGGAAGCAGAAGATATTTTTCAGGAACATTTTCTAACGTTAGAAGTGAATATATATATTTTTTAAGGAGATAAGAGGTCTGGAGAAGAAAAGAAAAACAAAGTTCTGAGGACAGGAAGGAAGCATTCCCTGGCATGCCTGATGCAAGTTTTGTCCATATGAAAGAGCTGATGCCTGTCAAAGGCAGGGTAGAAGGCTATGTGGACTCCTGGTCTGCTTCATGCAGCCCCCACAGCTGATTTGCACCTGCATATTCCTAGTTGCATCTGTTTTCACAATGAGTTAATTTAGTACAAGCCCAAAACATAGGCACATTGCTTTTTCCTGAGCCCCAGAGCTGACAGATATTGTATCAACCCAGCCTCTGCTACCATGAAATTGCTCTCAGGTTTCTAATGCTGGTGAGAGGAAAGCTGCATCCAGGGTCTGCTGCTAGTGCACAGATCCCTTTACCCCAGAGGACTTCTCAACTGCCTGAATAATCTGGAAGGGGCAATAGTGGGGACCTGCATCTGCCCAACTCTCCATGAATGTCCATCCTGTTCAGAGGGAGCAGTGATGCCAAACCCCTCAATGCCTTTCAGCATATGTCATACAGCAAAGCATCTGCTCAAAACCGTGATTGCCAAAACTGGTAGAGCTGCAGGAGCAAGAGTTCTGCTGGAAAAGGGAAGATAGGCTACATGTGCAGCCCAGCTGGCGAGTGCATGCCACATCCTGTTTTCCCCTTTTGGTGGGATTGAAGACACACTTACTGCCTGCCAGGTCATGGCAATTCTGTGGGGTTTCTTTCCCCATGTGCTCAGTGCATTTGGGAACTTTCCAAGAATAGGGCCCTGGCCCTTACCTTCCTTGGAGGATTATTTTTGAGTGAAGAGTTGTCTGTATTGTTCTCAAGGACAGAATAGACATCAATTTGCTGCACATTCAGGCTCTGCACAGGGGAAAAAGAAGAAAATAGGGGTTAAAGAAATTACTGAGGTTTAAGACTACTAATTACCCACCGTGTTGTTCCCCATCTCACGCCTGACACTTTTTAGAAACCCCTGCCATCTCCAAAATTTTAAAGTTCCTGACCTGAACTTGGGCAAACAGAAAATCCTTTCCCTCTGAAATCCCTACAGTACAACTGCATCGTCTTCTTTTCTCAGGCTCACAGAGACAGGCTTTGATGTTACCTACCCTGTGTAAGGCAGTGGAGAAGAATGCCAATGGCCCTGCCTCCCTCTGCTCCAAATTGTTGCAGAATGCAGAATAAAGACCCCTCTGCCACAGGGGATGATGATGTGCACCATGGGGACACGGGTAAGGGGCAGTGCTCTGCATCATCTAGGACTGTTTAGGTGCCTGACACCCACAAGCTCATGTTAGTGGTTATTCTGGGCACACAAAGGTGAGAAAAGGGGAGAGGCTGGGGATCCTGAAGCACAGGTGCTGTTGAAAATGAGAAACCCTCCATTGGACACAATTCCTGTTTATTGTCTGGTTTGGTTTTTTTTTTTTCCCAAGCCAGAACTCTCCTTTCTTTTTAGAATAGTAAAAAAAATCCATATGCTCCCAGGCCCTCAAACATAACCGTGGTCCCACACAGCTACACAGAGAAATACACACGCGGCCTACATGCATATGCACTCGCTGTCCCCCAAGTAATCATGTCACAGGAGATGCATGTCAGTTTGAGTGATATTCCAGATCTGCCTGAAGGATCAAACATAACAATCAGGAGGACTTTTCCATGTGTGTTTCAAGGATGACAGCAGGTTGCCAAGGTGGCTGTTTCTCTGGCAACAGGAAGATGGGAGGAGCTCCGGCTGCAAGAGGGGCAGATGGTATTAGTGGAGAGACTGCAAAGAGAGCGAGGCGCCCTGAAACACAGAGAGGAGGATGAGCAAAACACAGAGGCTTGATTCAAGGGCTGCTGGTCACCTGAACCCTCATCATTTCATCTGGAGTTGCAAACATTCAGCATCTTTCCAGATCATGGCCAGCAGGACAGTGGTTTGAACAGGACTAGATGCTAAAGGAGCAGCATTCGGGAGGGGGCCTTGGAAGAAACAGCCACTCAGACATGAGGGGGGCACAGTGAATGGAGCAACACACGTCTCTCCCATTCCCATGCCTTCTCTCAGAACAGTCAAATTATTTCACCTGTTTGCTTCTTACTCCCAAAACCCCACGTGCCCACACAGACATTTCCCACGTGCCCATGTGCACAAAGAAAATCCAATTTCCCCATCCTCATTTTCAATTCTTTTTGTGATGCTCCCATTGAGGACCTTGCCCTGCCTGGTCTGCTTCCAGCAGCCTGGCTCCGTGTCCCCTTGGCAGGACAGGCAGCCTCTTTCACTGCTCCGGTCTGAAGCCAATTGCAAGCAAGAAGGATCCTTTTGGTATCTAACCTCCAAAAAAGACTCCCTGCCTCCACAAGCCTTCTTCCCATGAAGGCTGTTGACAATGCTGGTCCTTTGCTGGCGAGTTGGTTAATTACTTTTACTTGGTCACTGACCACCTGCTACTGTCACAGTGGAGGCACACAGGCTACTCTCCTCCCTGCTGACAGATGCCTTCCCATCCCCAAGCAGCCTTATGTCTCCCTCACACCTGGAAAAGCTCCTGTGCTCTGGAACCTGACTGCACCTGCACTGCAGGAGCTCTGTTTGCTGCTCAAAAAAGCTTGTTTGAAGTGTAAAGCAGATGAAACAAGGGCCTCAGATTGTTATTTCCAAGCTGCTCGTTAACTAGGCAGCTAAGCTGGAAATCAGAGGATATACAGGTTTGGGTCTAGGCAGTGCAGTGAGGTAGAGCAGCTCCAGGGTTGCAGGACGACAGAGAGGTCAAGGAATACCTGGCAGTATAGAGAGAACAAAGTGTTTTCCCAGCTGCCCCCTCATTACCAGGGCATACACCCGCCCCCAGGGATCACAAAGTAAACAGCGGCACCTGAAGAGCCACTGGGGAAGGCATTTGCTCCCAGGGCTGTTCAGCAGCAGAGCTTTGCAGAAGGTGTGCTAGGACCCTTCCCACACCAGGGATGAGCCTTGCTGCCAAGAAGGATAACACAGAGTACTTAATGAGCTGCACCAGCCAGCTCCGAGACCTTACTTTGATGTCCAGTGCTGCCTGCTCTTGCTTCTGCTCCCAGCTCCACGCCTGCAAGGACATTGTGGTTCCCTGACCTGACTTTTTTTCAGACTCCGACCTGTTGCTCCTCCACAGATAGCACAGCTGGCACGTGATGGTCTCCTGTCCAGTCCCCTAATCTCTGACCTTCTTTATCTTATCCCACTTGTCCTTTCTTTTTCCTTGCCTTAGTTTACCACAGTGCTGACCACAGATTTCTTCCCTCCCCATGAATTAAGAACCGAGTTGAACACCCATTTTAACACCAACAGATTTTCACAACGCACCTACTTTCAAATGCAGTTTGCATGTCTGAGTTTACACTATGCAGAGTTCCCACAAAATTTAGCGGTGGGGCACCAGAGTCATCTTTCAAAGGAAATCAGATTTGTCGACTTTCTGTTCCACTCACCTCTCCTGAGGGCCCATCTAACACAGGTTTCTACCCCAGGGTTCTCACCCTCTACACCCCGTTACACCTCACAGGGCTGTGCTCCCCTGCTCCCCCCTCCTCACCTTGCAGCCCTTCTGTGAAAGAAGCGGGAGTTGCCGCTTCATGCCTGAATGAGTCGCCCCACAGCAGCTGCTCCACAATAGAGGACCCTCCAGTGGCTGGGCTGGTATTCCCCAGCGCACAGGAGATGGTCCCAGGCTGCTTGCAGCCCTGCCAAAGAGCCACCTGCCCTGCACACCGTCTGGCCAGGAGCCCTGCACAGCTGGTGTGTGGTTAACAGCCCCAGGGAAGGCCGGCTGGGCCAGGTCCACAGGGCTCCTGAAGCACTGGGGCCCAGCCAGCTCCTGGGATTGCCTGTGCCTAAGGCTGGCTCTGCTGGCTTGCTATATTAGCCTTAGTGGAGCCTGAACAGAACAACATGATGAAACATGTAATTAAGATGGAGCTAAGGATGCATGACGAGGCCGACTGAGCGAGAAATGGATTTGATTTTTTTTTTGTCTCCTTGCAGAAATCATCCACTTCAGCAGGAAACTACCCATTCGGATTTTTATAAGCCTGAATTAAAAAGAAATTACTTGATACAAATGAAAAGGTTTATGACCTGCAACCTCCTTTACGCAAAGCATTCCTTTTTGCCCAGAATAAACGTATCGCATACAATACATAGTGCTGTCTTTTAAACAACTACTCCAAAAACTAAAAGGCCACAAAATGGTGCCCCTTCCTCCCCACTCCCAGCAAAGTGAGAATGAGAAGGGGCAGGCCTACCTTCTTGCTTGTATCTGCCCCCGATCAAGTCTCCTGCTTCCTTGGCAGAGCTTTGCTCCTCTCTGTAGTACATCCTCCAGAGCTTCACTTTGTTTAGTTTAAATGATTAATGCAGAAGAGCTTACAGGTTTTCCTTGGAGAGACTTTTCCAGTCCTTATAGACCTCACAGACAGAAAGGTTTCCTAATACTCAGGTAACATCCTTCTCTACTCACTTTCATTTTATTTCTCCTTGTTGGTCCCACAGATCACAAGAAAAAAACACAAACCCTTCCCTTCTTAGTGGAGCAGCCCTCCCATGAGAGTAAAAGGAGAAAAAGGAATCCATTTTAAATGGCGCTGGATGGGTTGTAAATGGGATTAGGAGTCATGGTTACTTGAGATAGCTGAGGTCTAGGCCTGGCACTTCAGGGGAGCCACTTCAATTCTGTTACCTATGACACTGTAGCTACTGGGCTTGAGGAGTGGGAACAGTTGGCATTCCCCAGACTGGAAAATGGAAAAGGAGATCCTATGCAATGAAAAGGAAAATGCTTCAAAAAAAAGACTCCCTTTATTTTCTTCCTGCCCTATTTCCCCTGCTAGCTACTGAGCCTGCTGAGGACTGCAGTGGTCTGTGACACTGGCACCAGTGCAGGTACCACAGCAGGAACTCTAAAACAGCTGGGGTTGTTTAGAGGAGCGTGTCCCTCTGTCCCTTTCCTGAGCCATCATTCTGCAGCTGGGAAGGGTATGTCCTTGAGACACTCCACAGTACAAAGGGGATGAGATGCCCTCTTTCTTCCTGACTTGTGGAGACCCTTCTACCTCTTCCACCAGAAACCCTCTGTGGCCTTGCTTAAGAGGAAAGGGTGCTGTCCACAGGGCATGGGGCAAGGCTTGGGCACGGGGGAGGCCATGACTGGGACCAGGATGGAGACACGCAACGTGCACAGTCTTGATGGGAGCTGAGCTGGGCAAGGTCATCAGTACCAGGCTGGTAGGCAGGTATTGCTCATGTTTCACATCATGATCCTGGCATTGTTTGTACCATGGCAGGGAAAGGAAGAATTGTACCACGATGCAAACAGAAAGGATGAAGGGTGATTCTGGTACTCACATCATAGACAGGAGGCGGTGGTGGTGGGCTGGCTGAAGGGAGCTGAGTTTCCACCTTCTGTCTCAGGATATTTAGCTGGTTCCTTCTAGGGCACAACACCTGCTCAGGACAAGACACCAAATGGCACATTTGGAGAAAACAGGATCTCCCCAAAGCTGAAAGGAACACCAGTGTCATATCAAAGCCAGCTGCTTGCACATCTCCTGAATGCTTTCACAGCAAAGAGTCCTGGCAGTGTCTGCACAACGCATGCTGATCACTTTCCTCACCACAGGGTAACATGTAGGAGTCCCGTGACTCACACTGGAGCAGTGTAAGAAAGCAGAACTGGGCTCTGTGTGTACATATAAAGCACTTTCAGCACTGAAACTTTACTGGGTGAAGGGTGTAAGTATTTTACAGCACAGAACAATGCTGTAGGACAAGGAAAAAATAGGGCCATGTTCACAGTGCATAGAGGAATTTCAGAGGCAAAACGCAATGACTTTTGTCAGGGCTTGGCCGGGAAGCTTCTGCTAATATGCAGGGTCTAGAGAACAGCACCAGATAAGCATTAGTGATGACATATAATCAGTGCTACATTAACGTGCAAGTCCAGCATGGGGTTGAAGGAAGAAGGTGCCTCCCTCTGAAATGTTTTCTTGCATCAGATGAGTTCTCCTTGAACGCGTTCCATTCACACACAGAGAAGCTCAGCAAGCAAAGGAGGAGGCAGAAAAGGCAGAAGGCTTTGCTTTGTTCTAATTCAGAAAGAAGTGGGATGATTATATTCACATCACATGAAAACTATGAACTGCTTTCCAGTCCATTAGTAACTAAGGAGGATGCTAAATAGCTTTTCTTAAAGATAAACATTTTTAAACCAGCAGGTCTGAGCAAGCTGTGGTGAGAAATATGGGCTGTGTTCTGCAGGAGGGCAAATATAACGACTGCACGATCTCTTCGGGCCCCAAGGACAGCCCATAAGTCTAAGACTTGCAGGCCCACCTCAAAACCTAGAGATGCCAATTGGCAAGTCGTGACACTGCCCTCCCCTCCTCATCCCCACGGAGACGCTGTCTAGGCAAACAGAGATGGGGGCCTGTCTCCAGCCGACTCGCTCTGCTTCTTACATTCCTTCCCCTGTATCAGGCTGCCGACAAGGTAAGTCTCACGAGATTAGCAGGTCTGCCAACTGCTGCCATTCTGCTTTCAACCTCATGATCTCTGACTGTGTGTGCTGAAGCCTGATGCTCCTTGGAGTCAAACAACTACACAAGCAGCACAGCCTGCACATAAAAATCCATGCAAAGAGCCTGCTGTTGTGGTGGCAGAGAGCAGCTTGAAGAAGTAAATATGGGGCATACTCTACCTAGAAAACAGCAATCCCCAAGCTCCACTTTAAAAGACATCAGGTATTTTTAAGCCAGCCTTGAAATCTCTGGAAGAACGCAGAGAATGCAATTTGAACACCTGAGGGTGGCTGTACTAGGAGCTGCAAGTTTTTCCCAAAAAACAGGGATTCCAGTATCATGACTCCAGAGGTTTTTCCTCCGGGCCCCTCTCTCATCCAGATCTTTTGCCTTGCTTTTGGTTTTTCTTCTCCTTTTCTCTAAATCCTTTCTTCTCCACTCCTGGTTTCCCCTTTGCCCTGTTACTCATCCCAGCTTCCACCTCCTTTCCCAGCTTATCCCAGCCTGGTCTGCTTATCCAAGGGGCCCTGTCAGTCCAGGCTTAACACCGTCCTCCAAGAACCAGTGCTTCCTTGCTCCAGATTCCAATCCCAGTTTCCCCGCTCAGGCTCATTCTTCCAGCTTCACAGAATCACTGCTGTTGAAAGGTGCCTCTGGAGATTGTCTAGTCTAAACTTCCTGTGCTCAAAGCAGAGTCACCTAAAGCTTGTTGCTCCTCAGGCCCTTGTCCCTCTCTTCTTTTCCCCAGTTAATTTCCACACATGCTTCCTTGGGATCCTTGTCCTGACCTTCCTCTCTCTCTGTCTCCTAATGTTTCTCTGCCACACTCATGCTCAAAGCTTTGGTCTCTGGCCCCTCCACACTGCAGATTTTTTTCTTCTATGGTGCATAAGCTCAGGAATGCAGCCGCAGAATTCATGAACCGGAGTAACCTCCATCTTGAAAGAGGATTAGAAATGGGGAAAGTCTTGCCCTCCTCCCGCCATCAGGGTTGCAACAGATTTGCTTGGTTGCACAGGACGTTACCTGTCTGACTGGCAGGTAAGGCCCCCTCACAGGGGTTTTAGACAACTGAACTGCTAAACTGACGAGAGCCACAACTGAGTATGCACAAACTGCAATTTTCCAAAATTCCATCACAAAGCTACATATCCTTGAATGTTCTCAGGGCCAGCATGCTGCTAGTGTGACGGGCTGCCTTGTGCTAAACCCTTGTTCTAAAGTAGAACATGCTGGAGTCAAAACAGTTATCAGAATTTGACTCTTTAATTATTGACTCTTTTTGTCTTTCCTGTAATATTTTTTTTCTCAGAAAAACTGAACTTAGGAAAATAAACCAAGGCAGACACCCAGCATGGAAAATCTCAGGACAGGGATTTCCAATCCAGCCAAGGCAGAAGCAAATGGAATTAATTCCTAGAATGGGTCATGTCAGGTACTGGGTTTTATTTGGTTATAACTTGCCTTTCTTTTCCAGAGAAGCAGAGCTGTTGCGGTGATGCTCAGTGCAGCAAGAAGAACAGTAAAGGTAACAAGGATTTCCCACCTGTAAGAGGTATCTATGTACCCTGTACCTGTAAGAAAGAAGGAAAAAGGTTCACAGTGTAAGTGGAAGTTACAATCCTGCTGTATTTTTAACCCTGGAAAAAGCCTTGAGAGAACTAAAATACAAGACCGCAGAGTGTGGTGGCAGAGATGCACACAACCTTCCAAACCCACTCTGACTGAATAGAAAGCAGGGTGAAGCTGCAGAATCACACAGAAGAGGCAGGATATAAGCCACTCCACAGAATGCATTAGACAGAGGTGATATAACCATGAGAGCCAAGAAATGTGGCAGGTAGAGGCTGGGAAAGGTCTTGTGATAGGAGCAGAAAGATAAATGTTAGAAAGCACACAGGCCACACAAACTAGGAGGGTGGGCATTCTCTGACCAGCGTAGCAAAGCTATTTCATTGCAGCTCTTGCATTTACACTAACAAGTTCTTCATATCCAACATTCAGTAATGCAAATCCAGCCAGTCAGCAGCATGCCCATCCTTATCACCTTAACATTCCTCTTATGTTGCATCAAGCTTTCCCTTGCTTTCTGGTCTGCCCATTAACAGATCAACCAAACCCTTGTATCACATGGAAAAGGGGGAGGGATGTTGGTCAGTCCCTAACCTGTTCATGAGCCCCTAATAGTGAGCACCGAACCTGTACATCTCATTACAGCAAGCACCCTAAGGACTGACCTTATCAGCTGCCTCTGCCATAGTGTTGAAGGCCAAACCACACTGTCTCCTGAACATTAACACTTCAGAGAACCATCTGACCCAGTGCCCAGGCTCCCTGGATAGATCCCGACTCCCAGGAGGCTGTGGCAGGGCAGTTAAAAATTACTGCATCTTCACGTTCCCCTTCGGGAACAGTAGCACAGGTCACCTGTGCAAGGTGCATTCAACCCGGATGGCAGTAAGTACTGGCATGAAGCATTATTGCCACCTGATTTCATAGCATGTTTGGGTAGATGAAAAGAAGAGCAAAGACCATATTTTCACAGCCAGATCCAGCTGATTTTTAACCTCCTGCCCTTCCTTCTGGTTGTTCACTTACCTCTAGCAAGGACAAACACTCCCTTTCCCACTTTCTGCATGTCATTCCATTTGACCTCGCAGTAGTATGTGCCAGTAGAAGAGGTCTTTTCAAGCAGCACAATCCTGTGGTCATAAGACAGGGTAGCAGTCCAATTCTCTTTTCCAGAAGGAATGTGTATGTTTTCTGACCTATTATAGATGGATGTCTTCTGGCCCAGTGAATTAATCCAGTAATAGCAGATTGAAAATTTGGTGTATTTCGGCATGTAAGGGAAGATGACTTTACAGGGGATGGATATTTCTTCCTTGAGCAGTGCAACCTGGATTGGAGGTTTCTGCTGTACGTCAACACCTTCCCCTGTAAGGGTAGTAAGTGTTAGCAGTTACCTAACATCGCTTTCAGTCAGGAGAGGACGGCTGTCCCAAAGACAGGATCACACGGAAAGAAACCATATGCCAGGAAGCACACCCAGAGCACGCAGTGCTGGCCTTGTCAGAAACTGAGTGATTCAGAGCACGTGCCCTGTGTGATCTGCCACATCTCTTAGGTAATTGCTGTCTGATTTGTGATAGCCTGCTGCATTCACAGGCTTCCCCTTTTCTCTTGTGAGCTCCTCCATACAACGCCAGCACACAGAGAGACAGGAAATGAAGCAGGAAGTGAACTGATTTTGCAGTGGTGTGAGACTGTATTTACAGTGGGTGAATAGAAAGCGATTTTCCATGACAAATGCTAGCTAGACATCTCCTGGAACTCTTGAGTTACGAGCTTTTGCCCGGGCATCTATGTGTGGCCACATGATGACTCTGTGGCCATGAAGGTGTTGTACGTAAGCAGCTGTTATCAGTGGCACTGTGTATTTCTGAAAAACAAGTGGGGAAGGAAATTGCATATTCCGTACAGAGGCCAGCACTGGGGCCATGAGCCACGGCTTAATCACTCCAAACTTTTGCTGCTGTGAAAGAGCAGCAAAGCACAAGCCTTGATGCCAGATACGGGCACTATCTGCAGAGGACTGCAGATCTTAAGTATCTATACGTGACAGTATCTTAAGCAGAGAGATGGAAGATCATGCCCTTCATGCTTCCTCCTAACATATACAGGGCAGTTTAAAGTGATCTATCACTGCAATTCAGTAGACAGTGATGTCAGGAGTTACAAGAGAGGATGAATAAGCACAGATGTGGAATCACACCACAGTTCACTCCCTGTTTTGTTTAATAAAAAGTAAAAAAACCTAAGAGTGAGCCACAGGCTAGTAAGGACCCTGGGGTACAGGATTTCTTTGGCTTCCCAGCCAAATCTGGGTTTAACATCAGGCAGTCTCTAGATCTAGTTTCTGACATAATACCATATATAAAGCAATTTAAGAGGAGGCTGTTTAAGAAAGGGAACTGGAAACTTACACACAAGTCTTACGAAATGAAGGATTCTTTCAGAGACATGAAAACAGAAGAGGGAAAAAAGGGTAGAGAGAGAAAGCAGGGGATGGGCAGGCTTTTCATTCATGCTTTTGATGGGATTCCCTGGAGTTCTGCATCTATGAACAGGCTCATAACAAGGTATTAGAGCTGTCCCAGAGCACAGCCAGGCTTGCTTTCCTGTCATCATGCACTAACACTGCCTCACAACAGCAGCATCACCCCTGCACAGCGGGAGCTGGCATTGGAAAAGGCAACTCAGACTTAGTGCTGCTGAATACTGAGCACTGAGGAAGTGGTGGGGGGCAACAATGGACAGCATGGCCACTGCCCAGAAGGGACTGTTGGGAAGTAACATCCATTAAGGAAAATTCTCTACAGATCACATAGCCAGGGACAACAGCCTGAGAGAAAGGAAGAGCTTAGCTTACATCACTAGAAAAAGGTTCTTGGCCCTAAAAGGAGTCAAGATACAGTACAGTCCTCAGGGACATGCTCGTTCTTTGTGAATGCACAGTCCTGTGTACACTAGGAACAGTATTATGGAAAGGTGGTAACAGAAAATCCTGCAGACACTATGAGAGTGATAACCCCAGTGGTTTCTTCTGGGCCATATTTTTCAAAATCATTCATCGTCCTGCTCCTCATCTCTACCCAGCAGAACACATATGAATATAGTTTCTGTACAAGACATGGCTAAGGACTGCTGTTAACAAAGCAGAGGAGAGATCCATCTTCTTGTAGTATCCCAGGAGCCATGAGCTTGAGAAGAACATGCCAAGGAAAAAGCCAAACCATTTTTTTTAGGTTATCTAACCCTTCTCTCATGTTTCCCCTTTCTTGAGGATTTGCTCTCTCAGCTTTGAAATGCTTAAAAGACAGAAATAGCAGCAGCGTGCAAATTCCTAGAGGGGATCTCTGGAAATTAGCAAAAGATAGCAGCTGGAAATGCTCTAATATGAAAAAAACATGAGAGTAAACAAAAGGAATTAAAAAAAAATATATTTGTTTACCTCCACACTGAAGCAACCAAAGAAAGAGGAAGATGACTTTTAGATTAGAGGCCATGATGGGTGTCAGAGGCTGTAAGAAAGCAATCAGACACGAAGATCCAAAAGGCAAAAGATATGGGGACTTGTCAGGTATTTCCATGCCTGGGCAGCTGGTTGATCCCCTCTCGTTCGTGAAGGGACGGGCAGGATGTACACACACTGCTTTTGGCAAGCAGTTCCTGGCAGATGCAAGCTCTTCTGCTTTTCAGTCAGACTCCTCCCCACATTGGAGTTAATATTTCTGTACTACCATGAATGGTGTTACACCTGCCAGGGGGTGTCCAAACATTAGACCATAAGCACTTTGGCATACAGAGCTTTGTCTCCTGATTACTGTAAAATATCACCCACATTTAAAGCAAACTTTGTCACCCTCCACGCTGACGTGAACACTGAAGTGTGGGACCACCTGCTTTGTCTTCGGTGCAGAAAACCAGTACCCACATCAGCAGTCACTACACAGAAACGGCTCCACTGTACTCCTGACTACACAAAACATCCCTCCACAGCCAACTCCTCCACCAGGTCCCTTCGGAGGAAGGCACTCATATTCACCAAGTGAGAACAACCAGACAGCAAATTCATCCCTAACAGCTGGGATGCTTCAGATCCACACCGTGCTGGCTCTGAATCAGCTTCGCAATGCAGGCAAGCTTTAAGTAATCTATTGTAGGCAAATCTAAGGAGAGCCCTTTGAAGAAGAAAACTCTTTTTGTGGGAGGCTCCTGCCGCCTATACTCACGAAGAGTCTTTGATTTCAACAAAAGCTTGTTTTTAGCTAAGACATCTGCAATGCAACAGCTGAGCAGCATCTGACTCATAAAACCCCCAATGTCTGAGAGATCTTCACTTCTCTCTAGGCAAGCTTCCTCCTTTCGCACTTCTTGTGAGACATTT
The DNA here is from genome assembly GCF_003031625.1 of Empidonax traillii. Taxonomy (NCBI): domain Eukaryota; kingdom Metazoa; phylum Chordata; class Aves; order Passeriformes; family Tyrannidae; genus Empidonax; species Empidonax traillii. Next base: position 966,430 of record NW_020955352.1, read on the forward strand.
GCACTGTCCTCAAGAAAACACATTGCTGCAACTTCAAGGGTGCCTGCTCCCACGGGGTGCTGTGCTGTGGAGACTGGTGGGGGATGGCCATGGGGGAAAAGACCTAAGGCAGCAGATGAGCCTGTAAACTGCACGTCATCAAAAGCACTATCACTTGTTTTGTCCCTCTGGAGTTTGCAGGAGTGAGGTTTGCTCCAAACAACCTTTGGTTTACAGCATTTTTTTTCCTGTTCAGCCTGGGACAGGTCCTCAGGAGGAAGGGGTCTTGTAACAGGGGGAAGTGTGCAGCTGTGGCCGCTGTGGCCCCCTGACCCCAGGGGTGGCTCTAATACCTTGCTAAGAGCCCTGACAGATGGGGAGAGGAGCAAGTGGCTTTGTGTGGCTCTGCAAGGCTGGTGCAGCAGCTGCACCCCTCCAGGGAAGGTTTAGCTCAGATTAGCCAAAACCAGCTCCTCTCCCCAAGACATGCTGATGCGAGCTGGACGGGGCTGGTCTCATCTGGAAATCACTCCTAACAGGTCTTAACGCTGAGCAGCAAGGACAATCAAGAGTGGTAACAAGACACTTGGGGCCCACTTGATATTTCAGATATAGAGGCACAGATCAGGCAGCTGTGGCTCTGGGGGGCTCTGGGGTCACAACAGCTCTCCGCAGCATTTCTCAGCCTGAACAGCATCTCAAGGTATTTGGAGCAGGGCGGGAGAAGGAAGCAAAGGCTCACTACCCTCCTGTGGAAGAACTCTGATGAACAATGAGGGCTTCTTCGGCTCTTATATCACACTCATCCCCATGGTAGCACACAGCTTTGCAATTTCCAGCATTGATGTATTTCTAGAAGACAGAACATGCTGCTCCTGTCAGCGATGTGTTTTAACTGTTATCGGCATTTATCTGCTTCAGGAATTCAGAGTGATAAGTGGATTAAGTGTGGTAGGTTTGTAGGGCTGCCAGGTCAACATCATCCAGGTCAACATCGTCCTTCTGTCCTTTCCCTTCTCTTCCTATAAACAACCCTGTTGCCACTCGAAATGCCAAGTCCTAGAAATATCGCTGTCTGGAATTAAAAAAAAAAAAAAAAAAAAAAAAATCTAGCATTTCAAAAGAGATCACACATAAGACTCAGCTGTGGGATTAAAGGCACAGCCAGGCCAGAAATACATTCACTGCTGGGATTTGCTATGGTAGAGCTCACTGAAAAGAAATGGCTTTGAAACGACTACCCAGCAGCTATTAACTGCGAGACAGGATGACATTCTGTTCCTTGGAGCCTAAAGGGAGCCTGAATCTTTGAATGTTAAATTCTAATTCAATTTGGTCTGGGGATTCTGGACTGAGTTTTAACCCTGGAGACACAAATGGGAGGAAGATGAGGAAAAGCCGGGGAGTTGTGTGTTTCTATTACCAGCCTGTAGTGGGGCTGAACTGATCACCCTGAAACTTAGGTGGAACTAACCAGGATACCTGCGGCAAAGGAAATAAATTACAAAGCTCCATAGCAATAGGTCATTGTATGACCTTCACTCATGCATTATACACTACACTGCTGCATGTGAACCAGTCCCTGCAGCATGATGAGGAGGGAACTGCCTGGCCAGCTATAACCCCGCTGCAGCACTGACTGGCCAGGATCCGTATGGCTTTGATGCAGTGAATGCTGACACTTCCTGAGACTAAATACAGGATTGGGCTAGGTTCAAGCCACGGTTTCTGCTTGTAGGTGGAAAAGTATCTATAAATTTCACTCAGGGACTGTTAAAAGCCTGCAACAGTGGCCAGCGCTCCCAAACATGAGGAAACGCACACATCGTTCTGGCGCGCGAAAACAACAACACGTTTGGGCAAGCGCTGCACCTACCAGAAGTGCCTGCTCACAGCTGTGTCCAATGTACACCCACAAGTAAAGGCGCACACACACACACACACGTGCCCACACATGCCCCCACAGCCAACTCCAGGGAAAGTATTAATTCAAACAAAAAGGCTGCTGCTAGCCAAGGCAAAAGCAATGCTGCAGAGACCACAACAAAGCCTCTTTATTGCTGAAGCGTTTAACACCACAACCATCCAAAAGAGAAACACCGCTTGGCGCAGAGAAGTGCTGCAGCAACTCAACGAGCCTGATTGCACAGAGCATTTCATTCCCCAGCACGGCAGCTCCGGATTTGCTGCCTTGTCAGAGACCAGCTCAATCCCCCATTGCTGGAAAGCCAGCCAACGGCAACATGCACACCTCTGAGGATTCGCAATCTCTTTGACTCCTCTAACCCCAGACTCCAAGGCGTACAGTTTCCCTCTGTCTGGCGGCAGGAGCGATAGCAGAGCCAGCGCGAGCGGGGCTGTACCTCTGCCAGCATTTTTACCACTGTTGTGTGCTGAGTGCCTCTCAGCAGGGCTGGATGATGCTGACGGAAAAGCTGCCAATGCCCTCGCTATGTTTCTACCCATCGAACTGCTTTAGGGAAGAGAACAATCAGGGGCTTGATGGGAAAACAGAAGAATAAAGGTGTTGACACTACCGTGGGGAAAGGAGGGGGCACTTCTCTAATTCCCTTTCATCAGCAAAACGAGTCTGCCTCAGAAATCACCCACTTCTGCTTTTTCTCTATTCACCTGCTGGAAAGATTCCCAGGGGCTAAATTACCACAGGCCTGACACACTCTTGGGGCCATGCCTCAGCCTCGTGGTGCTCCCTACGGTTCTACTTCATGGGCTCCCTGGGTGGCAAGCTGGGGCGAGCAAGAATTCGCCTGGAGGGACACCTTTGTCTTCTCAGACTGACACTTTCTAGGAGAACATCCACCTGACCGGGCCTGGGGCTCACACAAGACCAGGGCAGAGAGGACCATGTTAGGTCTGCCTGAGTCAGTGGGTTAAAGCTTCCCCCGGGCAGCCCACCTGCACCGGGCGGGCCAAATGAGCCGCTGAGGCCGGGGAACGCCGAGAGCCGGGGGACACCGAGAGCCGGGGGACACCGACGCCCGGACCGGCCGTGCCGCAGGGGCGGGCAGGGCCTGAGGGGCGGCGGCCGCTCCCGCCCCGCGCCCTCGCCCACAAGATGGCGCCGCCGCCCCAGTCCCCCCCCCACTTCTTCCCTCCCGCCCCCACCCACCACGGTCCCGGGGCACCGGGGCAGCCACCGCGTTTCGCACCCGGCAGCCGCCACCCCGGAGCAAACGAGCACAACTAGGATCCATTTAAGGCAAATTTAATGCTAATTAACCGTAATCAACAGCTTGAGGAACAACTTTTACTCAGCAAGCTGCAGACACTGCGGTTGCAGTTCACCCGTCAGGCGGGAGCGGCTGGAGACGGGGTGCGGAAAAGGAAAATGAACCTCACTGCCGTGGGTGTAACCCATCCCCGCTGTCTCCTGCCCTCCTCCGCCCCTCGCTGCTGCCAGAGGTCACTGTCCCCGCAGCAGCACGGACCTGTCATCCCACACACATACCTCTTGCCCCTGCACTGCAGGCTCCCCTCACAGCCCTCTGTGGCAGAGGCAGCCGAGTCACTTCTGCTGGGTACTTTTGGGGGGCAGCAGCCCCCAGCCAGGGGACAAGCACAGGGAGTTGCCGGCAGCGTTGCCTCCAGCCCTGGCACCATCACTTAAAAGCCATCCCTCCTAAACGAGAGCGCTCTGGAAACTCCTGCCAGTGCTAGTGAGGAGCACCGTTTTATTATGAATGACACTTCTCAGGGCAGATGCCTCCTGGCACCACGCCTGGGTGCTTCCCATCACCAGCAAAGCCCAGACACCTATTTCATGCCACTGACCAGGGATGCTGCACTAGTCAAGGTGCTGGTAACGGTGTGCAGCTCACTCTCAGCAGGGGCAGGCTCAAATCAGTGCCCCCACAAACAACCACAGACTAGCTGCTGTGCCCCAAGGGTGTGCAGCTGCTGTGAGCAGCCCCAGCAGCCCACCTTGCTAGTCCCATGGAACACAAGCACAAGAGTCACAGGCACATAGCCTCCCATGGGCACAGAATGTGTCACCAGCCCCATGGTGCCATGACCAGGCCAGCCCAAACTTTCTCACGTTAGCAGCAAAAGTGCAGGGGGTCGGATGCTAGGCAGGAGCAGGGCATGCTGCCAGCAGTGCTCTCCTAAAACAGAAGCCCCAACTCCTTCCTTGCCAGCTGCATGCCTTGACGTGTGCACATCATGACCTGAAATCGTCCTGATTAAAGCGCTGTGCATCTCCTGTGTTGGGGGTAAAGGGTGGGAGGCAGGCAGGTTTGGCAGGGTGCAGGTCCTGTGCAGACACAGGGAAGATTGTGTCGGACAAGATGGCAGCAGTTGCAAGAGATCTGCAGAACCAGTTCCTGCCAGCAATGGCCTCGCCAGATGGCCCTTCTGGTCTCGTCTGTGCAGGAAAACTGCTTGGGCCTCAGCAAACCCTGCTTTGAGCCAGCCAGCTGTGCCAGACCCAGCTCCTCTCACCCTGGCAGGCAACAGATTCTGACTGCCACCAGGTACCCAGGCCGGCCCCATGGCTGCCTCCGAATCCAAGTTCCTTCCCTCTGAGCTTGTTCAGGAAGTCAAGAGTTCAACACTCCCCTGCACCCAAACCACCTCATTCACTCCTCTGCTCCTCCTCTTGCTTTTTTCTGGCTTTTATTTCCTTTTAATGTCTTCTCTACTTTTTTTTTTCTTTTTTTTTTTTTTTTTTTTTTTTTTTTTTTTTTTAGCAGAGACCTTTTCTTTGGCCTGCAGCAGCTTTCCAGCTCAGGATGTTGGGAAGCAGAACCTGCAGCACAGCTACAGTGATCCTGGGAACCAGCACGGACCCCTGCAGCAGACACATTCATGCAGTCACACCCCACTTCAGATTGGCACAGCTTTCCTCATGCAGACCAGGCCTCTGCCAGCTCCTGAGAGGAAAGTTGGGAAGGTATTAAGTAGCTAAGTACCTCGCTGGCAAATTAATGTGTTGGTTTTTTCTTTCTATTAATTCCTCAACTTTCCTTTGCTTTTATTGTAGACTGTGGAGAATATGCAGGTTGATACAGCTGCTACAGCACAACCTCCTAGGGTGGAAAAACATCTTTTTGTCACCAGGCCCTATTCTGGCTACGCAAACTAAATAAAGAATCCTGGCAAAAGCATTTGCTGGAAGAACCGCACCTCCGCTAGGATTTTTGCCAATACAGAAATGTGTTTCATTCTGTCTTCCCTCGCCACCCCTCAATTTCCCACCTGCCGTCTACAGTTCTTGCTGACAGAACTACAGGACAAGGATCTGTAGTTTTGGCCTAATACAACAGGATGACCACTGGGTTCTGTTTTTCAAACCCTTACAGAGCACCACTAAGGACACCGGGAGCAGCCAAAGCTGCCATAGGCTATGGGGAGAACTGGGAGAGGTTTTGCGAACCTCTCTACAGGCCTGGAGGTTAGGCACTGAGCCTGAACCCACTCCAGCCCCTCCCGTGAAAAGGGTCTCTTCTGCCTGGAAAACCACTGGATGATAGATGTGGGTCCAACAAGGATGAGAAATGCAAAAAACCCTCAAGTGCAAGAGGAAGCATATCCTGTCTGCAGGGAGACATAACCTCAGCAGGAACAAGTGCATGGAGGGGAGACTAGATGGATACCATAGCGGGGTCTAGACCCCTTCTTCTGTGGCTAACTATATCTCCACTTGCTCTTTAGAAAGATATACATACACATGTATATACATGTACTCACATTTTATACCTAGCTACTAATATTGCTGAGGTTTCCCTAAGGCAGCCCCTCTATGTCCCCCTACAGCCCAAGACGCCACGCTGAGACCCTTTATCATAGCTGGGCCCATGGCTTCTGCAGACCACTCTCCCCAGTCTGGGGAGATCCTTCCCCACCCCACCATCCTTCATTATCTCTGCCCAGCTGTGGTTTATAAGTTCTTTAAATCTTTTCTAGGAACAGATACAGATCACAGTTACCCAGAATCCAAAAACGCAGACAGCTTGAAATGTGGTTAGTCTGCCCTACTTTCATTGAGCTGAGAGCAAGGCTCTGCCAAGGTGCTTGCTCAGGGGAGAGGAGAAGAGAAAGACCTGTTTCAGCAAACTGCCCCTTCCTTACAGCCTAAGAAACAAACCTAACCCGTCCCCCTCCAAAGGCTGCTGCGTCTGTTCAAAATGCATTGCCTCTCCTCCTGGTTTGCCCTGGACTTGCAGGTGAGCAGGATGAAGACGTGAAGGTTCTCCTGCACTGCAACACTTGATACAGGCACAGGGATCTCCCCAAGCTGAGAGACGTGTGAGGAATTTGCCGAATCAGGGCCACGAGGCCGGCAATGAAGGGCGTGCTGCAGATTAAGAACAAGATGCGTCAGTAGCGTGTTTAACCATCTGCGCGCTCACTGACAGCTTTTCCCCATGCTAAGTTGCTCCTAGGCTGAGGGAGATGCAAAGTGGAAGTGCTGCCGGGGACTTCCCTCCTGTGAGAAATCCCCTCACTGGGAAGTCCCCACTGGATTTCAGAGCTGCTGTGGGACTGTGCTCCATGGGGAGCATGGGTCCCTTGCACTGACAGGCTCCCTGAATGGCAATACTTCCAGGTCTTGGATAGGTATACTGCTGAAAAAATACCAGGACGCCTTCTTCCTTCTCTGAGTGGTGCCAGCCCACAAGACCAGCCTGCAGACAAAGATGTGTGTTTTCCACACCCATTTTGCCTGCAGTCTGATTCCGATAACCCTGGGCTTTTCTCACAAGCACTGACGGTGTTCAGAGGAGACGGGAATTGGGTAGAGGAGAACTGCTTGCAGAGATGTACCTCCAGCTCTATGACTTTCTCCAAAGTAAAGAATATTTGCTGAATGATTCCACCTATATTCCAGGTGGAATACATGGAGCCGTATATAGACAAGCCACTTGCAGCTTAACCCTACTTGGAAGAGCTTGTATTAAGGCAAGGATCAGAGCAACAGTGGGATATTTTTGCTGGTGCTCTCACTAGTGGTAGCAATAGTGAGGTGTTTCAGGAGAATGTCTTGCTGTAGTCAAGGCCATAAAGAGATGCTAAAGAAGGTTTTGTCTGAGAGATAATAGCCCAAGATCATTACGATATTTATTAATACCATTTACAGGGACTGACTTCAATAGCCTTGGAGGGAAGAATGAAAAAATGCCAGCAAACACATTACGTTCTTCTGCAATAAGTTTTTTCATCCTATTGAAAAGCTTTGTTAGAAAGAATGATGAGAATGGTAATAATAAGGCACTATAATTATACCTGATCCTTCTATAATCTCTCTCTCCGCAGAGTTCAGGAGCACTTTACTGCTATTATTGGATTTGAACAGTCCCATCTGGATAACATACGACTGATTTGTTTGCATGGCTTATTTTAGGTATTTCAGCATGTACATTAGAGTTGCCTTCGTATCTGGCTGATTCCCTGCACACTCTGTAAGAGCAGGAAAGCATCTTCAGCTCCTGCTCTCCACTACCCCCTCCTGCCATCGTGATGCCTGAGAGAGCTCTTCACAGAAGTCCAAGGACAAACAGAACCTTCAGTCCCTCCCAACTCAGTAATGCAGAGTGTACAACAGCAGTACTGAAGTACTTACGACATGGAGATTGGATACTCCCTAGAACATTTGGATTTGCACCTGTGTTAATTTAGGCTTGAGATTCCACGTATCCCAAAACAACTCTAGATGCACTTGAAAGTCTAGAGGCAAGGACCTGGCACATACCTGGTGCTAATGTACATGCTCTGTGGTTAGAATAGCTGCTACTCGAAGCTTTTAACCAAAGGGATCTGCGGCAGGAATGTGCTCCCAGCACGCACAGAACCAGGGAAAGCGTGACGGATGCTCACATCTTTCCAGACTTGGCATTCCTTGCAACACCATCTCAGTTACAGTGACGCTGGCAAGCTCTCGCCGCAGCTCCCATTCACTGTGGCGTCTAAATGAGCAACCAGCTCCATCAACGTCAAGAACTTTGTTGTCCCCTTGCAGGAGCTCGAGTGCAAAGCTGGGCACTTGCTACTTCACTCTGCCAGGGCCAGGAGAAATGAGACGTCACTGAAAAAAAATTCAGCCCGTGCTTATAAAATATTATATAAAAAATGAGACTTTTTTTTTTTAAATTAGTAAAAACACAATGCAAAAACTCTGGTTTACATGACTCGAACAGTTTTCACTTAAAAATTCACAGCAATTTGTCACTAGCTTGCCGTGCAGGCAGGGATTGTTCCTTTCAGACTGAATCACCATAAAACAAGCACAAGTTGCCTGATTCTTTTGTTCCTCTCACACGTTTTTAAGGGATTTTTCTTTTCCCTGTGAATTGGAGCAGAGTTTTCTCCTGCATCCCTTACTCATCCCACCTAGCCTCATCCACGGGGACAGGTGGAGTTTCCAGTGTCTGCCCATCCCTAAGGCTGGAGACATTTTGTTGAGGAGTTTAAACGGACCCATTAGCCACGTCTTAAGTTTTCCCCAACTTAATTTTTGGAGTATTATATCCAGTCTCCTCACTTTCATTCTCTTAGGTTCTTCAGAGCCGCTTCTGTCAATTTGTTTACTTCTGGTTTATTTTTAAAAGACAAACCCCCAATGGACATAAGCTTTCAAGTCCCTTTTGAAAATGCTGTCTTGTCTGTAAGTGCTTTGTTTGTGATCCTCTCCAATCCTTTAGGCTATTGTTTACAAGCTGGAAGGCATCTGCGCTTGGGCTAATCATGCCGAATGCCAGCAATTCCCCCAGCATGATTTGCTGCACAAGCCAGTGGGAGCAGGGTTTGTTTTGATTACGTTTAGTGTGGAAAACCCACATTTGCTCACATCAGCCTGACAAAATGGGGAGGTCTAATCCAAAATCTTCAGAGGGGAACAATAATCTGGTCATTGATTTCAGTGCCATTGGGACCAGCTCAAAGGTCAAGAGCTCTGATGGCAAGGGTGGTGTCTTGGGAAAGCAGGTAGTCCAGGAGCCAAAAATCTTTTAAAGTGTATGCCTGTAATTTGCTCTGGGTCGGATGAATCAAATACAGATCTCGGAGGCTGCCAGTGCTATGCTTTTCAAAGCTCTGCAGCTCCTTTCTGACATGCGGTTAGTCAGGTTAAAACCCCCAGCTTTGCCCCAACCAGCCGACACCTCGGGCTGATGCTGGCCTCCCCCAATGTCCTCAGCTGACAAGTCAGGCTCTTTCACTCGCTCTGGATGATGGCAACGTTTTTATCCTCAGCCTGTGTTGATGCTTGCCTCCAGGCATCAGATGGGTGTCCCAATTTTTCTGCTCGTGAAAGCTGGGAAGAAGCGCCCGAGGGCTGCTCCCTTTGGGGCTGCCATCAAACCGCCAGGGCACGCAACTGCACACTGCATGGGTGGGTGGTACAGGTCTGCCAGGTGCAGACCCCCTCTCTCTCAAGGGGCTCCAGCGCAGGTTCTAGGAGTCCCACATGCAACCAGAGCTCAGCACAGTTTGTCCCTTGCCAAGCCGCTGGCTCAGCTGGCCTGGGCAGCATCCTGTGCTGCTGAGCCTCAGGCTGAGCTTAGGAGGGCTTGTTCCCACACTCCTGCCATAGCTCAGGTCTGCCCAACAAGGCACAGAACTCAAAGCTGCACCTGGATCCCACCTCTCCCCTATTTCCCAACTCAGTTCTTCTTCCCCCAGAGGTGCTGCCTCAATTCCCATTTAATCCCTTTTTGTACCCACGGAGAGGTTAGCCTGTGTCCTGTAGCAGGGGCTTCCACAGCTTAAGCTGCACTTCACGTGAAGAAATGTCTCCTTTTGGATCTTGCACTTGAGTATTTCATCAAATGCCTCCTTGGGTTTTTAGGAAAACACACACACGTGGTCACCTAATCCATGGCATTTAGGCTTCACAGATCTCTGTCACAGACCTCAGCCATCTCTTTTCTGGATGAAGAGTCCTAGTCTATAGAGCCAGCCCTTGCACGGGAAGCGTTTGGAAGTACTCCGCTTTGCCTGAATCAAAACCCCAGCTCTGCCAGCCCCAGCTGAGATCAGAAGGCAGCAGGAGCATGCTGAGACCTAGGCAGCTCTGCAGGGAGGCATCGGGAGTTGCAGAGCAGCTCTGCCACATCTCCCTCTCCCTTGACACCTGCTTTCTCTCTGAAGCCTGCCCTCAGTAACGCAGCCTTTGCACCAGGGACTGGCGCAAGACAAGCAGAAAGCTCCAGTGCATGCAGCTGGTATAACTGTACAGATGCCAAACATCTAGAGAATCGTTGCAAAATGACCTCAGTCAGAGAAGACAACACATTTGCCTAGCCAAGGTATGTTGTAAATTAAGGGGTTTGGCACATTTTAATGATACAAACACACATTTTCGGAGGGACATCAGGGTAGGGGTCAAAACTGAGACCCAGCTGTGTGTACACAGGCTTTACTTTGAAGCTTGACTACCTAAGAAATCTCATTTCCAAACACTGAGGATATCCAAACGCTAATACATTTTTTTAAGTGCTTTTGCACAAATTTGTGTTTTTTGGTGAATCCTGAATTCCTAACAACATACAGACCCTTATGTCAGAGGTAATCAAGTATTATTACAAGAGCTGCTGGCTGTGGGGCCCCTCTTGAGCACACACATGGGTACATATGGAAGTTATTAGCAAGTTTTAGTGAAGGATTTTGGGAAATTAACCCCTGGGGCTCCAGAGCACAGCTAACAGACAGCTAGTTGGGACCAGACGAAGAGCAGTTTCCTGCTGGATGCCTGTGGCATGTTGGGACTGAAATCCAGGCCCTTTGCAGCACGATAGAGGAAGCCCCTCTCACAAGGACTAAACTTTTCAACTTCTGCTGTTAAGAATGATTGAAAAAAACCATCTGTGAGGCTGTGTAAGTTTCCTCAGCAAAGTGAAATGAGTCAGCTGGAGAAATGTATAACATAACTTATAAAAATGCAAACAATTTTCTTCTATTCCCCGAATGGTGCTCAAGAGGTTGTGAGGAAGTTTGCAATTTCTTTATAAGTCTCTTTAGGAGCCACCAAAAGAAACATTTGGACACAGACCACCAGGAGATGCTCCTACGTGACAGGGGGACCAGTTCAGAGGCAGGCTGATTAAACTGATCATCACCCACTCATTAATGAAAGCAGCAGGCTAGTGTTTGCAGTCACCCTGTGGAAGTAAATTCTTACAGTTTTGCTTTGCACATCCTTTTTTCTCAAGAGCTGAAAGAAAAAGGTTTCTCTTCCAACATCCAAGCAGAAAATGAAGGACTCTTAACGTTTACCTCAGCCAATGCACTTTTCACTTTTCTGTTCCTCCCAAACTGATTTCCTTTCTTGCACCAATCCTGATCTGCAAAGTGACCTCTCCTTGGGAATAATGAGGATACTCACACATAATGTGCCTTAAACTTCCACAATATAACAATGCTTGGCAGTAATTCACTGCTTTTCATCCACAGATCTCAAATCAATTCGCTGCAGCCCTGCATGCAATTGACTTACTTGTAAGACTGAGACAAGCGCTTGCTGTGCAATTAAAAAAAAAAAAAAAAAAAAAAGGCACAAAATAAAGTAGACTTTATTCAAATCCAAACTATTTCCTTCTCCCGTGGTGCGATTTTCCTAAAGTGCAATCCAGGCAGCAAATAGGGCTCTTCTGCAGCCCCCAGCCATACTACCCAAGATGCTCATTTGCGGCCAAATGAGAACAGTTCACAGCCAGGTCAGAGCAATCCAGTTAGAAGGCTCTTCCCTCAGTGAGGTATAACCATGGCCAGAAAACAGCAGCATTCCTGTGCTCGGTTCTAAACATGGAAGAAATTAGCCTGCTCCTTCCCCCCTCCCAGCTTTCCAAATGGAAGGCAGGAAAGCAGCCAAGGCACCTCAGCAAAGACACCCCCAAGAAAGAAAAGGTTGGAGGGGATGGGCATGATGCCTGGGGCAGCAGATCCAATCCCACTCCTCCACGGCAAGCAGAGAGGAAGGGCAGCTCTGTGGCTGACCCTGCCGAGGCAGGGGCTTCAACCAAGAGCCAGGGAACTGTCCCAAAGGTGCCCAGAGCCACCCAAGATGCTGACAGCAAGCAACAGTATGCCCGCGTGCCAGCCGCCACAGGGCACGCAAACCCTTCAGTAGTGAACGATACCAGCCAGCGCTTCTGCACTGGGCTGAGAGACACAGCAGCTGCAGGGCCACCGCGTTGCCCCTGGCCTCCCTGAGGCTGAGGAGCAGGCAGCATGGAGAAGATTGCCACTTCCCTAGCACTTATTTAACTACCTTGGTTCATAAACCTATGCCCCGAGACAGGAGGCCAGGCATCTTGCCACCAGTGGAGAGACAGAGCCCTCCAGAGAATAATTCAGAGTGTCTAAGTTAGGCTGCTGTGATGAATCACAGCCTGTATCTCTCTCTCTGTGCTGACCACACGCTTTAGTTCCTCAGATAAGATACCTGAAGACAAAAGAGCAAATTCAGTGTAATCTCTCCCCATGTTCAGCTTTTTTCTCCCATACAGGTCTGAGGGGGAAAGTCAGCATGAGCTCAGCAGGCTGCCTGCCCAGCTACAGATGCTTGGCAACATGCAAAACAGTTTGGCTCAACTTTTACAGCATCTGAATTTCTCCTTTCATGTAGCTGTTTTCAGTCACTTACTTAGAAGACATACCTGCCCGTATCCCCGAAATGAACCATGACGTTATTCAAGCCAACTCTGTTCCTCTCATTTGTATGCATCCTTGCCAGCTCCAGTTCACTGATGCTGTGCCTTGTTCTAGGATCTTGAATTACTCACAGTCTTTCGAACACTCAGTGCAAATTTTAAGGTACTAACAATATTTTCTAAAAACGCAGGGGTGAGATTTTCAGAAGTATTCTCTGTTTAGAAAGTTCTTCAATTAATTACACTATAAGATTAATTAAGTTTAATGTTCCCAGCTATGACCACTCATTTATGCGCTGCTTTTGGTCTTTATAAGAAATTCAGTTGTTCAGTTTCAGCCTGACTGCCATGCCTTGGCACTAAACTAACTGGGTTTTCAGCACTGCAAGGGAAAGAAGATATCTCCGTGCATTCACTGACTTTTAAAAATCAATATAAAAACATGTTTATTAAAATTTTAGAAGTTTTATATAAAAAAATCTTTGCCTTTTTGGAGGCAAAACCAAAACATCTTCTGATGCTCGATAGATGGCAGCAGCTCACTATCACATGAGCATAAGAAAGGGCACTGGATCCCATCTCCTCACACCCTCCCAGAGTAGACACAACTCTCCAGATGAGGGTTACCTCTGCAGGAATGCCATGCCCTTAGAACAGCATAACCCATCTGTACTCACAAAAATCCGATTAAATAAAGCAAACGCAAAAGCCAGTGAAGCTGCCTGTATCGTACATGGCTGCAGTGGTTTCACCCTGGTGCAAACGCTGGCCTCTGAAGTAGCTGGCATCCCATTTGAGCTGCAAGTAGTGAAACGTGCTCTCGCTCCGCCCCAGCTTCGTGGGGATCCAGTCAGCCCAGGGGTCCTGCCCACTGATGTCCAAGCTGCACTGCTGTGGGACTGGACTCAGCTGCACCACTTCACAAGGGTAGGTCTGAAGCAGAAATGAGCTCAAGCACTTTGGGGTAGAAGAAAACACGGGGCTGACCTGGTAGGACAGGCAAGTCATCTTCTTCTGAAGCTTTGAAGTTATAAATGGAGCCAAGAGCAGGACTTAGTGGTGGTGGAAATCTCCAGGTTTGGCTTTACCCCAGGCATCTCTGGAAAAAGTCACACACTGTGCACTTATGAGAACACATCAGTCACAGCCAGTAGGTTCAAGCCCTGCTTCCCCCTGCCCTCACCTTTCCTCTGCCAGCAGCCAGTCCAGCGCCATCGGCGTGGCACACATCCCACCAGCACAGCCACATAACAAGCATCTCCCTTCGTCTCCCACATTTACAGCATCATCTCCCAGCCCAGGACAGAGAAGGGCTGGGGACAATGCTCCCCTCTGACCCTCCCCTTCCATCCAGGGGTGAAACCACCTCATCCCTCAGACACATCCCCAAGGAGGCCCCCAGCTGTGCTCTGTCCCCCGTCACGGCACCAGCGGGGAGGTTTCGGTAGCACAGTTCTCGCAGGGTGGGCACTGTCCGGCGGCTCCGGCACAGGGGCTCAGAGAAGACCAGGGGGGTTCCCCCCATCTCATCAAAGTGTAAGGGGTTGTTCCGGGTCCCTGCCACCACCAGCTCCAGCAGCTGGACCACACAGTCTGAAAACCAGTTCTTCAGGCGGAAATAGCCCTCCTGGAAAGAGATTCGGAGGCTGACGGGCCCCGTTGGCATCCGCACACTCAGGCTGAACAAGCAGTTCCCCTGCGAGCTGTCCCGCACCAAGTAGGTGCCTACAGGCTCCCGCTGGAGCTTGGCATGGGCCTCCCCCACGGACAAAGGGCCCCAGTAGAAGTCACTGGCCTGGAGGATATTAAGGGATCGCTCCAGGACCTCCCACTCGCAGCTGCGAAACATCCGGAAACGATCGGGCAAGCCGGGTGGCGCGGGGCTGGGGAGAACGCTCCGATGCTGCCTTTGCAGACGAGAAACAGTGGTGTGCGTGTTGTGCAGATCATCTGGCCTCCCTCTGATCATCTCTCATAGAGCCCATGGATCCTGGAAAGATGCTGCCTTTACCATTCTTCCTCCTTTGCATCCAGCCTGTGGGACAGAAGGAGAGTGAGGCAAACCCAATATCTTCTTCTACCTGGGCAAGTGAAGACCCTTCACAAGGGAGAAAGACCAGCAAGAGTACCAAACAGGGTACCAAGGAACTACTGTATGTCACCAATCCCTAGCAGCACCAAGGATATATGTGCAGGAAGGGTCCAGCTGGGTCTCCACCAGCAAAAGGTGGCACCTTGCAGAGCTCTGCATTCATTGGTTTCTGTGATTTACAGCCTCAGAAGGCTTGTTTGAACCTAGATGATCTTGTAATTTCAGGATTTCCCCTGTAGGATGCTTTGGGGTTTTTCAAAGTGGCCTTGAGACAGGAAAAGGGAAATGACACCCCAAATCAGAAGGAAAAAAATTCACAAAGCAGTAAAGTATAATTTACTTTGTCATTCAATGAAAGGTAGAAAGGTTTCTTTGCACCTCTCTGACGCTTTCTCCAGTAAAAGGATTTAGAAGAAACAGAAAATGGGAATAAGTCTTTCCTACCAAACCCCATGAACTACTCTCTCATCCCATGACATGCCTGTTTCACTATGTTAGGAGAAACCAAAAGGTCTCAGATCAAGACCCTTTCAAGAAATGTTACAACATCAACTTCAGGGCCGGGACTGCCACAAATGAGGCCACTTAACACTGGTACCAGACGCTACTGATGCCCTTCCAGCTCCTTAACTTCTCTTTCTTCCAGAAGGACATCTCTCCCTGCCCGCAGACAATGCTGCCCACTCCCAGTCACCGTCCTCTGCTCATGAACTGTCACGACCCCGTTCATCTCCTGCACCTTGTGTTATCACCAGGCTGTCTGTTTTCAGAAATGCAAATTTCTGAACTCAGTGTTGCCATCAGCCATCCAAGTCACTTCAATTATATATTAAAAAAGTACATATTCTGAATGTGTGTGTGCTCACAAACATAAAAACCACAGCCCTAAGCCAGAGGCTCGTTCTATGCAAGAAGCTGAGCTGTAACATACCACTTCCCCAGGCCTGACAAGTCAGTGGCTCGCCACCAAATCCTGCCCTCGGTCCCTTGACATACTCCATTAACCCAGTCATACTCGCTCACAGCATAGCCATGCTTGGAGCAGGACAGACTGCTGACACACAGCCTACAGCGCTGGGAGAGACACACTTCATCTCCAGCAGTCCCTCCGCACGGCAGACTTGCAGGAGCACTGGGGCTCACAGCAGGCAGGCAGCCCCCAGGGAATGTGCAGGGACTTGTGGAGAGCTTGCTCTGGAGGGAGAGCTTTGTGTTGAGCTTAGCTCCTTGCAAGATTCCGCTGTCTCACACACTTTGCCAGCTATTCAAAAGCCTCCCGTTCTGTTTGGTGCTCGAGCCAACTGGATGGCCATGCAGAGCCCACTCTGCCCCTGGGGAGAGGACACAGAGCAGCAGGGCCAAACA
This sequence comes from Empidonax traillii, assembly GCF_003031625.1. Taxonomy (NCBI): domain Eukaryota; kingdom Metazoa; phylum Chordata; class Aves; order Passeriformes; family Tyrannidae; genus Empidonax; species Empidonax traillii. Next base: position 982,474 of record NW_020955352.1, read on the forward strand.
TCTGTCCTTCACACGGGCACAGTAGTTTTGGAAAGGAGGCATGTGCCTGCCAATGCCTTGCCTACAGTCACCTTTTCTCGATTAACATCTGTCTCAATACTTAACAGTAATACCAATAATTTAGCAGTCAGGCACATGGCACTCCATACATAAGAGCAATAAACATCCTTTCCAAGAACAGCCTGGGAAGTTTCTCCAGTTTCCAGCCCTGTGATTTGCAGTCCTCAAGCTGCTAATGTTCCTGGTACTGCTCTGAATGCTGTTGATCCTGCCCTTTAGCTACATGTCACAGCAGGAGGGAAATTCCACACTTAGAGAAAGGTGGGAGGGGTAGGAAGGAGTTAATCAACTTGGGTTTTTTATTTTTCCATTAAAAAAAAAAGGCAGCAGTTAAAAGCTGCTCGAGCCGTTCAGCAGGTCAGAATAAATCTTAGGGGAAAGTGATTTAGTGAGCAGAATGCAAGTAAACACAGTCACCACGTGCAGCAACTAGGGCCATCTATCACCACTGAAAACTCAGCACAGCAGGCGCCACAAGAAGTTGCATTATCTCTGTCCCTTTCCTTCTCCTCTGCTGGGCGCTGAAGCTATAGGGCTCACTGACAATAGCTCCTATAGAAAAAGAAGGTCATCTGCCAGATGCCTCCAGGGCTGCAGATATAGCCTCGAGAGGACTGAGAAAGGAGACTTCCTAAACAGCAACTTCTCTTGGGTCCAAACAGAAATTTTGTCACTTTCATGGGTCAAGGATGAACAATTAATTCAAGCAAGTAAACAGAAGCAGGCAGCTGTCTTTCATTTCCAGGCTAGTTTTAAATGCAACATTTAAATATATCATTTGTTTAAGGCTGCAGATGCTATTTGACAGGGAAAAAAAACAAAAACAAAACAAACTGCTTTGTCTCAGTTTTCAACCTTGAGTCATTCACCCAAGTCCTTTAAGAAAAATCCACTGCTACTAGAAATCTCACTGACTAAGAACTGAGGCTGTGTCATCATTTCGAATTCAAAGTAAATGCAAAAATAGCACCTTGACAATTTGTTCACTCGGTTTGAAATCTACATATGGGTCAGAGCCTCAGATGGAGGGAATTTGTTTAGCTTCAGTGACCCATTTCCAAGAGAGAACTGCCTGGCCTGCAGCGCAGCATTACTTATACTAATATTAGCTCTAGAAGTGCTTCCTGATACTACCTCTAATGTTCAGTTTTAATGGGTCAACAAGTCCTACATGTACATGGCCTCCCACATCAAGGAGGATGTGCAGACTCAGGACTAGGAATAAGCCAACCCAGGGGTGTGGGGTATAATGAAACACACATGCATATTTAGTTCTGCTTCTAATTTGCCACACCACAATTTGCTTTCCCTCTTCTCCCCTCCAAAAAAAGCCCCAAAAAACCCCCAACGTTCAAACAAGTTACTACCTCCCTAATGCAAGTCACAACAGTGCTTGAATTCAAAGCAATATACCCTAAAAAGCTAGTGTCCCACTAATTAAAAGGCTGGATAAGTTTTCCCAGAGCTTCTGATTTACTGCAAGTTCAAGAGCTTTTCAAAATAAGTGCTCTTGACACAGGGCATTCTGTTTTTCTCCTCACTCACGACCCGGGCAAGGCAGCATATTTCATATAAGGAAACAGTTCTAGTAAACCAGGGGACTGTACACGGCATCTGGTGTCAGCCAAGCCAGCCCTGCACCCTGGGGCTTGACAAATCTGGCATGTTCAGCAGCAGCCTCAAGTACTCAGCTATGATGCATTCTATGATGCTCTCTTCTTCCAGGACGCTTGAGAAAGCTTACCTCTTTGTCTTTACTGGCCATAGGGATGAGTTTCTAGATGTCAGGCCTGGAAGTGGTCCAAATTCAAAAGCTCCGATGCAGCACTTCCCAGTTTTTGCACAGTTTTACTTAAGAGCAGATCCGTCCTTTGAAAAGAAAGAGATGTCCATCAAGCAGGTGACTAAGCCCATTAGTTTGCCATAATGTGGATCTAAAATACAACAAAGCTGGGGACAAGTTGTCTGTCTCAATGTCTTTGATCTGTATTACTGTAGAAGCACTTTAGATAGCAACAGAGAAAGTGGATTATTGCTGCTGTTATTATTGTTGCTACTTACAAAGCCGTGAGCTGGTTAGGTCCAGGCAGCTCACAGATGGCTTAAGGACAAATGGAAAGACCATAAAGGTGCCATCATCTTCTGGAAGGGGGAACCATAAAACCACAAATGTTAAGAGATGATGGCAACGGGAACAAGCTTAAGGATTCAGAACAGTAAACTCCAGCTTGTGCTCAATACAACACAAAACATTTAGAGTATCTTATTTGACACCATATAGCCATTCAAGTGACCCACTAAATTCTGACCCACACTCACCTGCCCTGCTCTCAGTACTTTTCTTTCTCATCTCACAGATGGAAAACCAAACCCACCGACCTGGTGGAGCAGCAGACTATCACATGTGCAATTGTTTGTCTGTCACTGGATCCATCAGCAAGTTGCAAAAACAATTCCAGCTTTCTGTATGCCTTTCAGAGGCAGTCCCTCTACTGCTTCACTTATACCCACATAACCTCACTTCTCTGCATCCTCCCCAGCAGAGTCCAGACTGGGCACACACTTCACAAGCTATGTTGACTTGCAGATAGCAGAACTGCAGATCTATCCCATTACTACGCATTATTAATTCCCATTTTTAACTTTTCATTACCATTCCATTCAGCTTTGACATCTCCCAGATAGCAACCCTGCAGTTCCCAGAGCAGTTAGAAGGAGGCTGGGTTAATTCAGAAAAGCTCTTCCTGAGGTACCCTGCAAGCCCTTGCAGCAGTGTCCCATTCCAGGCAGCAGAGCCTGAGCAGACATCTCTGCTTGCACGTCTGCATCCCACAGAAATGCGCTGCCTACTGATTTGTGGTTGGGGAGGATGTTTCAAAGGAAAGCTTGAGCAAAAGGCTGGAAGAAACCTCCCTGATAAGAGCCAAGCACGCAGCGCTGGGTTTTAATGGTGGGCCAGCTTCGTTCCCATAGCCGCCACCGCCTGCCACACACTGGCACTGTTTTGCACCCTGCCACCATCACTGCCGTGGTGCATGGTCACACCAATGCCCCTCGTCATGAGCACCCTACCATAGCCAAGGTGACCAGGATCGGTCCAGAAATGGATCATGGAGAGGGGAGGGAAAGGAGATGCACAGACAGACGTGCCAAAGAGCACAGAGGGAGCTGTGGTTAGGGGAGGAATGTGGCCCAGCTCAGCTAAGAGGACCAATGTTAATCACAGCCAATTCCTCCAGCACAAAGCAGGCCTCAGAGACATTGCAGTTCCCTCTATCTTTTATGCCATGGCTATAAATAGCTTGATGTGAGGCTGCCGTTATGTCTGATACATGAGGGAATACATGGAAAAAAAGAAACCAACCCACACCACACATACATACCCCAAGCCAAAACTGCATTTCCCTACACAACCAGCATTCAAAAATGCAACATTTAATAAAATAAAATAAGATGAGGTAGCACACACATTGTTCAAGTTCCTACTTCCACACAGTACAGACAAAGAGCAGGAAGATCCTGCATGCGGTCTCCAGAAATCAGCAGCTGGACACCTTGCGAGAGGACTGGCCTTATCAAACACTTCCCAACATTTTGAGGCTGGAGAAGATACTTCAAAAACCACAAATAACTTCCCATGGATCTGATATTCATGTTTTGTACTTACCGTATTTTTCTACGATGTGTGTTTTCTGAATTAATGTGGCACTTTGTTGCTATGGGCTGAAAGATTTACCCCAAGAAAACCAACAAGACAATGTGATATGTGCCAAATATTCTTCAAGGTAGGGAAGTCTTCAAGCATGTTTGGTTTCTCCATAACATGCTTTTAAAAACTCAACAAGGTGGCAGTTTACAGGAAAAGCTAAATGCCTTTACTGGGATAATTGAAAGAGCTGGAAGACAGACCCCCCTTTTCAGGGTCCCCTCCTTACACCTCAGAAATACTATGTACATTCAGAACTACTTCCAAATAAGAGAGCCTATTCCTCATTGAAATAGCCCAATGTGAAACTGTAATCCTGCCATTTCATAATAACACAGAAGCCACATCGCTTCCCTGAACTCAAAGGCTGCCAAGAACTACCAAAACTAGCATCTGACTTCTGGCAAAGACAGCTTCTTTTGGAGACCGAATTATTTATGCCTTCCCCCGTAACTGGGGAAAAGAGAATTTAAAAAAAAAAAGAAAAAAAAGAAAAAAAAAAGGAAATCAAGAGAGGGTACTACCAAGTTCCAAAGCTGCAGCTGAGCCTATCTGGCCATGGCTCAAGCAAAGAGAGTTGTTGCTTACCTCTGGCCAAGAGCATTTTTGGTAAGTGAGGGAAGCCCAGTCGCATTGCTCCTGACCTTTGCAGTTCCACAGAGCAGCCATTCCCGTGAATGTTAGTGCTGCAGAGCTACACAAAACCTCAGCTCTGCACTCGGCCAGGGAACGCAGCCTCCGTGTTGCCTTCTCTCCCTTCACACCACCCGAACCCCTGGGAAGGTGGCTGGGGCTCTCCCCAGTTTGGGGGCTGAAACAAGGAGATGGGGAAGGACATGATGAGAAAGAAAAAGAAGCCAAGATAACAGCAGTCCCTTATGACTCCCTCCTTGAAATGCTCTGTCCCATCTTCCTGCTGAGAGGGGTATCAAGGGGAAGGAGGTAGCGATGCCCAGGGCTGCATCCTTGCCCTCTGTTGGAGGAGAGCTCTGCATCTACTCATCATGGCTCCTCAGGTCAGCACCATAGATACATATCCTATGTTCCAGTCTCTTGGCTAAACTGACTTTTTTCAGTTGTTCCAGAACCCTGTTTGAGGAAATGAGTAAATCCTGAGAAGCAAAGGCCATCGGTGGTCCCTTCGATGGCCACGGCTTCTTATCAAAACAATCGCATTTAGCCGGAAAGAAAGTCAAAGCAGCAGCAAACTCTGAGAAATGAGCAGTGCCTGGCCTGCAGATAAAACTGGCTCGATATCCTGATCAGAACTATGATGTCAGAGAAGAGTCCCAGGTGCTCAACCAACACCAGGCAGAGCACAGGGGGACAGTGGAGAGACCCTGCCTTGGCTCTTCAGAAGGACCAGCTTCAGAAGATGTGAGAGGCCACTAAGCAGAACCAGCTACTGTGCCTTCAGAGGAAGGGGCGAGGGTCAGAAAGCACAAACACATCACAACACGGGGTTTTATAATGGGGGATTTCCAACACGCAAAATAAAGAAACTAGTCCTGAGAGTTAAAAGTGAAAAGAATAATAAAAAACAAACAAACAAACAAACACGTAATGAGAGGTTATTTAGGAAATCTTAAAGTGGCAGAGCATGCAGACCTCCCACAAAGAATGATGCAGAGGCACTGCCTGGCTAAGAGGGCAGGCCTGGGGGACAGCACAGGTCACACTGTAGGTATTAGCTGTAGATGCACCAGCTTGCAAGGGCATCCACTGTGGATCAGAGACATCAAACACAGACACTACAAAACAATAGTCCCTGTCCAAATCTCTCTACAACCTTCTCTATAATCCTTCAGAAGATGACAAGATAATCCTGGAGGAGCCATTATAAAGGAATATAAATTACTGACATTAGGGAACAAACTTATATGAGGATGACTGTCATGAAACTGGGATAGTAGGTGGCCAAGATAAACAAAACAAAACCCAGAAAACAAAATACGGCATTTTCAGTTTATCAAAAACAGAAAACCTCTGGGGGAATCATTTAGTCGACTGGGATACCAGCAAGTGGGGACAGGGATACTGCAGAAAAGCTACACGGGCAAGTGGGCATTATCTTTTTTTTTGCACAGGATGTTGAGGAGATTTCCCAGTATTTAATGTTGTTTAATGTGAAGGGAAAAAAAGGGGGTGCTGTATCAGAACTGATGAGGAAAGGTGATATTAGAGTAGAAAGTCAGCTGGGCACCATGGACTGTACCCAGGGATTTTGAATTGGAAATGGATGGTTGAGATGCAAAGATGCTCAATTAAATCAGCTGCACTGCCAATTGCCAGAGGGCTGCAGGTACTGGAAGGAACTTTTTTGGACATGTACTGCTAACACAGGAGCAGCAGCTCAGGGCTACATGATGTGGGGGAGAGGCAATCCCCAGACAGAGTTCCCCATCAGGCAGATGGTATCTGAAGAAGCAACAGATGACAGGACACACTTTGTGCTTCCCCAAAGTCTCCATTCCAGAAACAAGTCAAAAAGCAAGACATGGTACATGAGCTAAAGAGCCATCCCAGGACCTGTAAAGCAAATGGATAGAAGACACGGAACAGTCACGCCAAGGGGTGAATGGGAGGTGTAAAAGAGGTGTCCGGAGGAAACCAAGGCACTTCAGCCCCTGCACATCTGGTCACCTCTCTGCCACCCTCCCAGCCTCTTCATCTTCCCCCTGGATCAACTTAGCCCACTTTGTGGGGCATCCCTCCCCACTCAACAGGTTGGTAGGCACAAGCAGCCCAAAGCCTCTCCCAGCTCTGATGCAAGCAAGTCCCTTCCCCCTGCCCACACAAACTCACACGGTGACCCAGGTCCCTTTCTAGAACTGTCTCTCCCTGTCTTCAAGCTGCCTTTACCCACAACATCTCAAATCCCCCAGGTCTAAGCTTGCCCCTCAGCAGGCAGCTTACAACCTCATGTTACTTACATCTAGGCAGCCAGCTCGAAATGTGGTGAGCCCCCTCGTCACCTTCCCAGGGCAAACAGTAACAAAATCACTTCACTCTCTACAGGCAAGAGAAGTCAGAGGTCACTCAAAATTCATCAGGCTGGGAAGCACCAAGACTCTGTCCCGACAAACGCAAACACACACAGGCTTGTAGGAAAACCATCTGGGTCTATATTTTCAAGAGTGATAAATTAAGTGGCGCAGCTGACCAATGAGCCGAGTAACAGTGCTGAGGGTTCGTTAAGGAAAGCTCTAGCTCTGAATGCAAAAGCATTCATTAAAAAACCAAGACGCAAACACGAGTGTGAGGTTGCAAAATGGATGGGTGGGAACGTAACAGTAATGTCACCACCTAAGATAATACAGTCGGTTCCAGTCACCTCAAATAAAAACAGAAAGAGCTGAAACAAAGATGATGGCCCTAAATATAGGTGATGAGAAGTCAAATGTAAGTGTACAGAGAGACAAGGGTGAAACTTCATGCTCAGTTTAGAGAGCAGATACAAGGGGATTCCAGAGGAAGATACAGTACAATCAGGACATTCCTTTTGTGTTCTTTTATAAAACTAGATGAGAGGAAGTTCAAAGGTGACCGAGATTGAAAAGTAACTAATTTTAAAACTCATAAAAGGAAAAACTCCAGTCATATAGACATTAAATGCTGCTTCTGGGGAAAGTGAGAGAGCTGATCTGAGGAGTCTCATTTCTCTTCTTTCTCAAATGCCTCTGCTTTGTTTCTGTGCAGTACCCACCACATTATGCTTTAGCAGACCTTAGGCAGAGGAATCCAGCAGCAAAGGACTGGGTTTTTTAGCAATGCCTTTTTAAGACACCTCTTAAGCATTCAAACCTGACATTCAAACCTAAGGGAAGCTCAGCTCAAGGTATAAACGTTCTTTAGTCATGCAAAACTGAAGTAGTAAACAAGGGTATATAATGTCACCATGAGAAACCAATTATGGACCTGCTGCAGAATAGTTAAAGTAGCTCTGCCCATTTTTTCCTCATTCTTTAGTGACTAAAAAGAACAGCACCTCTACCTTATGTGTGCTGACTTGAATATCAGTGTGCATCCTAACAAATGGCAGATTTGAGTGTTTACTGCTAAAGCAGCTCAGAATCAGAAATGGCTGTGGCAATGAGGTTAGAAAGAAACACTCCTTCTGTCTCAGCATTCCCTTGAGTGGGACTCTTGGTCCACTGTGTCATTTAACTGGGCCTTGGAGAATGAACATAACTTCTAGTAGCAGGGATTGGAGGATTTTTTCTCCAGCTCCAACTTCCCTCCTTCCACATCCCAAAATCTCACTAGAAAACAAGGAAGAATTACAATATGCATGAAGAACAACACTGCTGGTCTGTCAAACAGCATAATCAAACCATTCCTGAGAGCACCTGTGCTCATCACCAGTCGTGTGATGGGCAAACCTACGCCAAACCCCCTGAGCTTCAGTAAGGCACCTTCAGCAGGATGCGCAGCAGCCCAGCTACGCAGTTCAGATTGCAGAAATTTTTAGCCTAAGCTTTAGCCTAACTTTCCAAATAAACTTTGCTACTGAGGAATTACGAAAGTAGATCCAAACTGTTTCTGAACTGCAGTAACACATACACACAAAAAACTCCCTTGTTGCTCAAGTCACAATCTGAAGTCAAAATTTTTCTTCAGCTTTTGCAGGGAGTGAGAGGGGAAGGACAAAAACTCTCTGCAACAAAGGCAACTGAATGCTGCCAGCTGGCTTAATTTTGCCAGCCACAGCTCCAATGTAAAGCTAAAGCACCCTATCTGCAAATTTAATAGTGGCACCGTTCAGTTCTTGCCCTCCTACTCTGCATGTGTTTGTGAACAAGCAGAAGCACACAAAGCACAGGGGGAGCAGGAAGGGAGAAGGCAGAGAGAATGTGCATTATCAAAATACCTTGAGAGCGGTTCTTGGAAATGTGCAGCCTGCAAGCCTGTATCAGACACTCATTTCCTGTGAAGTGCACACAGGCCTTTTCATTTCTCCAGTGAAGAGGACAAAAATAAGGGGGCAGCTTTAAAGTCTCCAAAGACAACACAAAAACAGCATTTAGCCACTTTACTAAAACTGAGTTTACATTTTTATACTATTGAATATCTATTGAATGGAAGCATCCATTCCCAGAAGTTTCAAAAGTATGACTTTCTACACCTCACACTTCTAAATCTTAACTTGAAACCTTGCACTTGGTCAGGGGCGGGGAGAGGGGGGAAGAATTTTACTCACTAAGTCACCAAATCCTGCACCACAGCACCTTATTTTTTTTTTAAGAGTTCAGCCCAATTTGAGCAAAATGGTGACCTAGTAAATACCTCATTGAGGCAGAAGGCTGCAGGATATGCACAAATGTGAAGCAGAAGAGCAGATAGTAATGAAGCAGACTGACAGAAGGCAGTAAGTTGATATCATGCCTGCCTTCTGCCTCTACTTATTTGTAATCAAGGATCTAATTGATGCAGCCCTCAGTTGCATTATTTTAAATAAATATATTATGCCTCCTAATGACACACACACCTTTACTCTGTAAAAAGATATCATCTCTGGATGGCATACTCAGCTCTTTCAGCATCTGCATTTTCACTTACAGAAAGACATGTAGGTGCCCACCTCTCTCAGCTTGCGAGCTTTTGACAAGCACCACTAGCCAAGGTCTGCAGGCGGCCTGGAATAACGGCTGAGGAACGCACCACCTCCCCAGAGCTTTCATTAATCTACCCATGGCATCAACCTGACCCAAATGATGTCCTATTTAAGTATTGGCACTATCTGTTTATTGCTGACCAAACAAAGGTTGAAGAAAGCAGGACAGAGAAGCCTGTGGGTGGTAGTGGGGCAAGGAGGTGGCAAGAAGCTGCAATGAAAGGCTTTGAGAAAAGACCAAAACATCCCCAGTGGGGACAGAGAGAAAGATGAACAAGGGAAGAAACACAGCTCCAAAGGCACATTTTCTCCTTTGTTTCTTAGCAATGCAACCACAGTACTAGCAACAGCAACTAAGAATTTACACCACCCAACCCCATCTCCATCCTTGCGCAAACTGACCACCGACTTCACAGAAATCCCAGCTGGACTGAGGAGGGTAAGAGGCACTGGCTGCATGTTTGAAGCTGTCATATGAAAACTGAATTTGGCCCTCTCTGAGCAGGCAGAGCAGGGCAGGGACACACAGCTGGGAGGATCTGAAGAAGCTCAGCCTTTTCCCAGTGCTCCTCTGTGACTGTTTTTCAGGACACCAGCAGAGTCTGCCTGTGCCTTCCACCACAAACTTACAGAAAACCTTTATGTTGCCTCTCAACCCCACCACATTTAAGTAAGTGATAAGCAAGCCAGGTTATTGAAGGATGTACAACATACTGAATATTAACAAGGAACACAGTAATAACAAAGGCCCAGATCCCAGTCTAGCTCAGGAAAAGATGGGAACCTGTGTGGGAGGGTGGCATCCCACTAATCCTACAGGTTTGTGCCCAAGAGCCTTCCACTCCAGAGGAAAAAAGAATCTGTACTTCAACAACTACATTTTAAATCACATACCCAGCAGAATGATGAACAGAGAAACAAAGCTTGGCTTCATCTGCAGCGTCTGGCTACATTTCTTCATGACTTGATTTAACCAAGAGCAACATTAAGTGGTACTACAGCCTCAGTCTCACAACCTTCTGTGCATGTGCATAATTTTTAAGCACATGACATTGCCCTGCCGTGACTGAATGGGCCATTTGACATTCACACAGCATCTGAACTGCAGTTTGTTTGGAGAAAGAAGATATGCCTGCATACCCTCTTAAGGGCACAGTCAATAGAGAACAAAACATCAGGAAACTAGTTCTTTCTGATTCCACCCCATTTTACAGAGTTGAGTGCGGTCAACATGTGACTGGGCTTTTCATTTAAGTTTTCTGAGAGCTGCAAGGACTAGAACTAGCAAATGGCACTGTCTGGACCACACAGTTCTAAATAGCAGCTTGCTAACAATACCCTCGACTTTCCAGAACAATGGTCAAGCCACATCCCTCTCCTTCACCATGCAGGAGAAGAAAAAAGCCAGGGACAATAATTTACCCTTCTTGAGTTCCTCGCAGTTACCTCTGCTGTTCATCTGGATCCTGTTTCCAAACTTCTACTAAGCAGGAAGGAATACACACTTAAACTAAATTTTTAAAAAAGGAAAAAAGAAGATCCTAAGAGTAGCATGAGCTGTGGTTTTACATGGTAACCATTCCAAAATTCTCAGTAAGTGTGTGTGTGTTAGTGGGAAAAAGTGAGTAGTGGATCCTGCATGGCTGCGAGCACCATGACTCAGATTGCATAAAGAAGGAGGTTTTACTGATAACCTTTGCCGGCAAGGCTTTCCATAGGCGCACAGCACTGATCTTCTGAGAAAAGGCAGGTGTGGGGCTGCATTCTGACTGTGCCAAGTCTGGAGGATGGCAAGTTCCCTTGCTTTTCAAGGCAACCCCAACGGGCATGTACCCCCTGCTTCACAGTTATCCCACCTCCCTGTAACACCTTCGGGTTCTGGCAGGCAGCTCGCTTTTCCAGCTAAGTGTAACACCCTGCACACTGCTTCTCCAGTGGTTTATGGGAAAGAAGTGGTGTTAAGAGTGAGTTACCTGGACCCACACGGCTGCATCCCTACAGACCCATCTGAGACATTACATAATTTGCAGGTTTCACTTTAAAAGCAGCATCTCCCTACCCTGATGCTGTGGAGAACACCTTGATGGCAGCACAATCCCCACAGAGCCTCCGAGGCTGCTCCCAGCACCCCACTGCCACCCTAGAAGGGCACGTGGCTCCTTTTGGGGCCGGCAATGAGCTGCGAGCACCCCAAATCTCCGTCTGACCCCCTTGGGGAAAGCACCCCAAGCCCCAACACGCTCCATCTTCCTCAACCAGCAACAGCCCAAACATCCTCAAGAGCCAAAACAGCGGGGGTTGCACCCCTTTGCAAGAAGCCAAGGGGGACCGGAGCGGACAGACAGACAGACAGGTCCCTCGCAGCCCGCCCCCCAAAAGGCCCTTTGCAGTTAACGCCGCTCAACTTACTCTCGGCACCTCTGGGGCCACGGGCGGGCGGCGCTGCCGCCGGTGCGGGCGAGCGCTGAGTGGCGGGGCGGCAGCGGCGCTGCCCGGCCCGGCCCCCGCCGCTCTCCCGCCCCGCAGCGAAACGGAGGCGGCCCCGCTCCCCACGGCCCGGCGCCGCCGCGCTCCGCATCCCCCCCCGGCCCCTCGGCTCACAAAGGGGCCGGTGCGCGCCTTACCGGGGGCGGCGCGGCGGGGCCCTCCTCGGCCGCGGGGCGGGCGCCGCGGCGGCGGCTTCGGCTCTGAGGAGCGGAGCGGCTCGGAGCGGAGGGGAGGGGAAAAGAGGGGAGGAAACCCCCCAAATGTTTCTTTTCCGAGGAAGGAGCCACGGGGGAGGGGAAGGGGAGGGGTTTCTCCCTCCTCCACCACCTCGTCTTTCCACGGCGTGGCTCTTGCAAGGGGAAAAAAGAAAGGAAAAGAGTAAAGAAGAAAAAAGTTTGGTTTTGTTTGGCTTTTTTTAAAAGAAAAGTTGGAGAGATGAGGGGACAGAGAGAAAAGAAAAAAGAAAGATTCTGTGAAAGCTCCTCTGCTGCAGACTGGGAGAGGAACCCCACCGGGACGGCACCGCAGCATCCACCAGCGCCGGGACCCGCTGGAGCCACGTGTCGCCCGGGGAGGCGGCGGCGGGGACCGCGGCTCTGCCCCTCCTCCCGCTCACCGTCAGCTACCCTCCAGCACGGGGCTGGGGCATCGGAGCTCGAAAGCACCGGGGAAGGGGCTGTATCAAGGGCCGACGGGTGACGCACAGGCCCGGGACGGGCAGAACCATCAAACCGAGGCTCTTTACACCAGCGGAAAACGGGGATCCTGTCCCGGCCTTCCCTGCCAGTGTTCTCCCAGCTCCTCGCCGGCACGCAGGAGCCTCCAGAAGGGCACTGGGCACCCTGGCAGCACAGCTTGTGTAGCGGTGTAACACGCGCCGGAGGAGCATGCCTAAAACAGGCGCTCTTACTTTGGTGGGTCAAATGAAAATACTGGAAATCACGGAAAAATGGGCAAATACACAAAAATATTGTGATGTAAAATATAAATGGCGCACCACGTGCTGCATACCATAAGCATATTGCTGCTCAGAGAGGGGTAGATGTAATAGGAGAAAAGATAAACCTTTGGAATTCAGTACAAACCCCAGGGTTAAAGGCCTAGCCTGCAGTGAGGCTGAGACTTGATCGCACCGCTGGAGCTCTCACTCAAAAATATACTTGCTTTAGATGCCGCCGAGCCTGCTGCATGCATTCCTAGTGTGTGCATGCCAGGTGAACTGCCCTGTTGAAAAAGCTCTATGCAAACCCTGAACGCAGACATGCTCTGACTGCTCTGTACCAGCCTAGTGATGCAAAGCAGCTGTAACTCCAGCTTGAGCAGCAGACAAAGCTTAACAGCTGCTTGGCATTGCTAGGGAGCACAAAGCAGTCAGAAACACACCACTGAATCTGATCCTCAGCCTTGCCAGAAGTTCCACTGAGTGTTGAGACATCAGTCCTTATTTTTTCTTTCAACCAAGCATGAAGATGTTGCTGACCACAGAAGAATTTCTGAACTTCCATAAGAATCTGGGCAAAGCACTTCATTCTTTTTCAGGGAGGCTTCAGTGGGAGGACCTGCCACTGGAGCTCTAAATCACAGCAGGGATGAAGTACTCGTATGTTCCATTTTTGGTTTTTAAATAGACTTGTCGCACTTTTCTTTGTGTTTTTGGATGGCAGCTTCAAAAATATCCTGTGGTTTACTTCACAGTTGCCTAGCAGGGAGTCCGTTTCCCTCTATGGATATTTATAGCATTTATTGGGTGACTTCATAGACTCTACCAGCCACCTGGCCTCAACATTAAATGGACTGGTGTAATTCTGCCTTTCATTCTTCTTCTTCATCTTTGCCTATGAAAAGTTAACAACCAGCCTCACTGCTCTGAGATTGTCCATGGGTCTCAGTCACATTTCTCTCCTCCACTTGAAACCCTGACCTTGCAGCAGTTACAGCGGAAGCATATTGCAGCAATCCTCTTCAGCAATAAAAGCTGGTGAGATATGTCATGATGGCACCATTGACCGCAATTTTCCAAAACTCAGACTTGGCCCACAGGGTTTCCAGTGTGTTCAGGATCAACCTACTGCTGAGGTGGCTTCGTTACAGGTGGAAAACACAAGAGTGCTGAAGTAGCTTTCTGTCCTGTAACACGACAGAGGTGGCGGCAACCAAATCATGCACAAGCACAGACTTTGCTAGTGCTGCGTTTCTTCCTGCAAGCCTGAAACCAAGCTTGGATGTGTTTAAGGTGAGAAATAAATCCTGTCTTTTGGTGAGCTTGCTTAAGGAAAAAGTAATACAAGTCAATTCCTTATAACCAAGAGACTATCTCTGGTCTCATCAGTGGATTGATTATTTTTCCCCCCAACTGCTTTCAGTGCATGGATACTAGCCTAAAAGGCTTTGTGTAATGACTGACTGTGAGGATACAGGCAGGATACAGGTCCTGCCATGAGCAACTCACTTTGAACGCTGCCCACTTGTACCTGGCTGGAGAAAGCTGGATCCATCCTAAAGAGAGGGTTTCTGATATGCCCAGGATGCTGATGATAGTGTGGTGAGGAATAGCTCCCAAGAAGGCACTAGGATTTGTTCTTGGGATTTACAAGTTTTATCCTACCCCTCATTTTTTCTTTGCCTAAGGATACATATAATTTCACTATCCCTGATTCTAAAACTTTGAGAAACATGAAAGTATTAATTGATAGAGATGCTGACAAAATGAACCATTTCCAGAGTTATGTTTGAAGTTCCACTGCAGAAGTCAGTAGGTCTGAGTTCATTCTACCTTTGGATCGTAGTTCTACTTCATAGCATTTCTCTGCTTGTTCTTCAGTGAACCCCAAGTATTTGGTAAGTTATAAGATATCCCTCTCCCAACCCTAACAGCTTTGCTCCTTCTCAGCACACAGATTCCTTACAGCCTGCATAAGGTAGAAAGAGCCACAATCTGCATATTTACTCCTGTCAGTTTGGGGTGTGTGGGAAGAAGAAAGGTATTTTGGAGCAGGTCACCGCAAACTACTGAATTGAGATGGTTTTCTGGGAAAGCAAAAGGCAAACATTGGCCCAAAAGAGGAGAGAGGTGAAAGAACTAAGGTAGAAATAATGAAGCACTGAAAATCTGTAGAAGAAAGGAAAAGCAATACAGAAAAAAAAAAAAAAAGAAAAGAAAAAGGAGAACATGGAGGGCACAGGGGAGGGAAGATGGGTAATGCATTAGATATGTTAGTACTGCCTTGCCCTTCAGCCAGCAAACCTGTGAGTGGAAGCTCAGCTGGGGCTGGAGCATCATTTCCAGATGACAGGTGACCCATTACTTAGGATCTCGGTGCCTTACTGGGCCTCCAGCCAGACTCAAACATTGTGTTGTGCACTGGTGTGGACACTGGCTTTCTGGCTGGGATGTGAGTGGGAGGTGAAACTGCCCTGAGGATGGAGCTGACCAAGTGGCTCGGACATAACCTGGGAGGTTTCTGCCAGGTAGTTAAATGGAAAGGAAAGAGAGAGAAGAAAACACAAGGCAGGCCTGGGTACCCTGGCATGAGAGGTGATGGAGACAATGCACGAGACTTTGTACAGAGAGGAGGATGGAAGAATGCTTGGGGGGTGGGTAGGAAATGACTGCCCCCATCTCCTGATGTGCTACAAGTCCATCCTGCAAACAGTACAAAATGTACAAGCATTCATTCTTCCTTTGATTTTCCCTTTTATCCCTTCTTCCCTTTTTAGGTGGTCCCTCTCTTAACTTGCTAAAAGCCTCATTTTAGGAGGTGCTAACAGCAAAGCATTAGGAAGAAAAAAAAGAACCAACCAAACAGCAACACAAAAAGAGAAAGCCAGGACAAAACCAACACAGGAAAATCCCCCAGCCCCCTCCCTCTGCTCCCCCCAGGAAAAAAAAAAAAAAAACACAAACCCTAACACAAAAAACGCCCAACAAACAAAAACACCCTTCTGTGGTTTCCAGCGAGCAGATGCTGTATTAGTTCCACTGTTATGAGAAAAATTAGCACAAGTAGTGGCCCCTTCGCGTGAAGCGGTGGCCAGGCCCCTCCTTCCCCTGCCAGAGCAGGGCTCTTCTCAGTAACGAAGAGAAGCTGCTTTCCAGGAAAGCGAAGGTACAGGGGCTGCCCAGAGCGGAGTGACCCGGCGCGGCTGCGGGGAGCCGTGTGCCGCTGCTTGCAGGCTGCCAGCCCCGGCAGGGGCTGCAGCGCTCCCGTGCCCAGCGATGCTGCGCGTCGTGGAGGGCTGCAGGGTGGGCACCCCGCACACCACTGCCGATGCGCCTTCGTTCCAGACTGCAACACCCTCTGCTGTTCCGGGTTTCCCCCACAGCCGCGGCAGAACACGAGTTCTCACTCGTTGCCAGTACATGCCCCTGGTTCACTTGAGGGAGGAAGACCCAGCAGACAGTGACCTTCTAGGTTTTGAAACAAAGCACAAGGCTGCATAATCTGGAAGGTATTCAGGTCAGATTTAAGCAGCCGCAGAGAAAACAGTCTTTTATAACTGCATGGCAAACTGCTCCCTCACCTCTGAATCTGCCCTATATGTCAAATACACTAGAGGAGTAACAGGATGAGCCAGGACAGGGGAAATGAGGAACCAGCTCACTGTACCAACCGACTCACGCGTGAGCTCGCTGGGGCTCTGTGGCCCCCTAAATCCATGATGGACTAAGGTAACTCCTCCTAACACTGCTGCCCACCAGACATGGAGATAGAAGTTCAGTTAAGAATTTCATTGTGTCAATGCGGCCTATTGCTTCTCCTTGTTATCCCACATTTTCAGGATTTGTTCCTGGAGAGTTGTCCAAAATTGGTGGACCTTGCCCAAATCTCTCCATTCAGAATCCTTCACTTGGATCACATAGCCTTAGTCCTGCCCATGCTTCCACAGATATCTCTCACACTCAGATGGGTGGTGATGCTGAACCCCACTCACAGGACACAGGCACTAAGTTCACTCACTTCAGGCATTTCTCCAAAGCAGACAAAAAAAGCCATGAGAGGCCACCCCAGAGGAGCACAGGGAGCAATCCAAGACACAGACCCCACAGCAGAAAAGTCCTAAGTCATTGCTGGACCTAAAAGCATGGGCTTCCTCCATGGAGGAAACTGAGCCTCTAAATAAAGTAAAACAATGTAAAATGCAAGGGCTATAATTTTGGGAGCTGTTGTAGTAGAAGCATTGCAGGCTAGTACCATCTGACAGCAGTGTCTGTTGCACTAGACTAATTTCCAGACCACTCTGCTTTCCAGATGATCAAAGGACAAAGGACTCTGTCACATTAATCACTGTTGTTTTGTTAAACATCCCATCTTTATTAAAAAACTGCCAATGTTTGGGAAGCTGCCAGCACCCTAAGTAAACTGCTCAAGTATTTAACTCTTTTCTTCATTATAAAATGTGTACCTCATCTCTAGACTGCTTTTCTCTTGTACCACTGTTAGGCAGTGTGGCAATTGGAGGAGCAAAAATGGAACACTACATAGCTATACTTAGGCGTTGATCATAACAGTCCTAAGTGCTTATGCCCCATAAGATGTCTTCCAACTCCTTAACAGGCCTTAGAGTTCTTGCAGGAAGCCTCTCCAATTTGTTACCTTCCTCACTGAATCGTAGATGTCAAAACTGGGAATTCATTCACACTGCTAATCATATCCATGGAATTAGCAGACACAATATAATCTCCTGCAATATAATCTCATTACACCTGTTCTGCATTCCCCGCTTATACATCTGGAATGGAAATAGCCTTTCTGACTGCCCTGGGAGCTCACACTCAGTTGCTCCTACACTGTGAGTCAATCCTTTGCCAGAGTCACTTCTTCCACAAACAGAGCTGCCAGACCAAAAGTGTGGCCTGGGTGGAGTAACTCACTATTGGGCTGTTTCAGAAACACCCGTTAGGTGCTTGCATCAACTTCAACATTTTGACACTCGCTATCTAGTCAATTTTTACTACAAAATGTGTTGATTTTGTATCATTCCAGTTTTCTAAAAATCAAAACACAGTGTAAGACTGTATCAGTTTCCTTGCTGGAGCCCTGTTACTTCAACAGCCTTTACATTTGTCAGCCAAATCCATAACCCAAACCTATAACTTACATCTCAAAAAGTTCCCAAACAGTTTTATGAATTCTTTTCCATAAACACATGAGACTTAGTGTTAACTAGATCTCTTCCCTTGTTTTTAAATGATCCTAGTATGTGCTATTTCCTTATTCTGAGGTCAATAAGGGGCTGGTAGGCCTGTAATTACAAGTGTCAGATTACTTACGGTTTTTGCTATTATTTCATCTCAGCCTATGGGGAATCTGCCAGATTTTCCAAGTGAAAGAAGTTTAATTCTAGACAAGAGCTGGAGAGAAACATTTCTGCTTCCCCTACCACTCCATATGTTGGAATAGGTGCATACTCTAGAGGTGTGTAGGGGCTTTGAAGAGATCTGGAGAGTAGCTCACCTCTTGAGTTAACCAAAACAGGCCCAGGGGATGGGAACCAGCAGACACTCCTGAATCTGTCCCAAATGTAATAGACTTTGTGATTAACAAGGAAATGGGAAGCTGAGACTGGAAAGAGTTTATTTGTATGATGGGTGCTCATATATAATTTATATGCAATAAATGTTTCTAGCTATTTCATTAGTTGCAAATGAAGTGATACAAATGTGCACCACTTGGACCCGATGCATGATGTGTGCCTGGGGCTGCTTCCAGCTGAATGGTGGTGGTTCATGTGCAGATGATTTAACACCCCAGCAGCCCCACTGTCCAAATTATGCTGCAGGTTAATCCCTGGAGTAGATATACTCCACTTTTTCAACCACTTATAGCTTGGCTTAAAACAAAGATTTCCATTTAAACTATCATATTGGCCTCAGATTGTGGTGGGTGGGAGCCAGCATCTGTATGTCTCTCCCACCTTCTGCACAGCTGGAAAGCTCTGGAACGAGGAGTGCAACAGGATTGGAGCAAGGGAAGAGCAACCAGCTTAAACCATCACAGTTTTTTCTTTTGCTCTTAATGTATCAACGGTTTTTTCAGTCATCAGAAATTTACATAAATGAAATTCAACAAGAAATTAGGGAAAACTAAATAAAAAAAAAAAAAAACAAACACCAAAACTACCACCACATAAAGTACCTGGATGGTTCTGCTGTTGTTGAACAGAGCCCAGGGGTGGCAGGATGTTCACATCCTACCTCAGCTCTTCCCACATGGGCAGCCCATTTAAAACCTTAAGATTTCTTGGGACCGTCTCCAAGGCAAGCAAGATTTGTGAAGTGAGCCAGCATGTTGGAGCTGGTTGCATGATAACATGCTGCCCTGTGATCACTTTGATTTTCCTGCCCACTATAGATTGCAGCACATGCTCACAATGTGGCGCTTTATGTAGAGGTGTGTCCTATTTATATATCCTCTGAAAGAAATCAGTCAAGCTAGCAATAGGATGGGGTTTTTTTAACTGGCACAAGAGAATTTGGGGTACAGGGCTATTACTAATAAATCAACATAAATAGATCAATATGTCAGTACATCAGGGCTTGAATCCAACCAGCTATGGGGAATTTGTCCCCTGGTAGCAATCAATCTGCTGTACTTAAAGTTTCCTCACCAGATCTGTAGCAAGCACAAACTGATCAATGCTATTGCAAGTCAGTGGAGCATAACAGCTTTGCATGCCCCAGAGTTCACCCTTGCGGGTCTCCTGCTCCTTTGTAAGGATACAGAGGTTAAATTATCTTTTGCTAAGCACATGGGATATCGCAAACTAACTCCCAGTTCTTTATACAAAACCAGCCTTTCTTACTACCAGCCCAGTGCAGCCCAGGTGGAGTCTAATTTGGTCCTCCACAGGCAACAGTTCCACTGCAGTAGCCTGCAGCACTTCGTAGAAGTAGATGCAGCAGAATGAATTCTGTGAGCCATCCAAATTCTGCTGTGCATCCTACATAGGGCCCTCCCCTTAGGGGCGGATTTTCCAGGCTGTGCAGGAGCAGATGAACACTCTTGTGAGATGCTGGGCTGCTCTTTCAGAGGGGTGAGTAGCATTGCTAGAGAAGGCATGAGGGACCTGGAGGAGAACTCCACAGTCGGGCTTTGGCTAATAGGATGACAGTCCTGCCACTGAGGGGAAGGTCCAGGAAACATCCCAGTGCAACTTCTTCCACTTGGAGCTCTATCAGAAATCACTTATTCCTGATGATTTCTGTGAGAAATTTTTCCTTTTCCTTGAGGTGGCTGCTGATGGAGCCTCCTACCAGAAGTGATTTAGGATGCAGGTCACAGGAGTCCTAGAGAATGCATTCACTAGAGAATGCATTATTCCCACTTGAGTCCCAGAGTCATCTCTGTGACCCAAAGCAATGAGAGACCAGATCCTACTGGCTGCTGAGAGCCCAGCGTGGTGGAGGAGAGGGTCCAAGACCTGTGGGAGGTGATGCATATACTACCAGGTCAAGCATTTACACCAGGATTACCCCAAAAACTGGTACTGGGTAGAGGTCAGGACTGATAGATAAACAACTTTAGTAACTACCACCTACCTACAAGTTCTGTCCAGAACTCTTGGCTGTTAACAAGCTCTCTGGGACCAGCTCCAGCATTTAGCACTCAGAGAATGTTGCTTGTGGGTACAAGTTCTCAGAGGTGAAATTCCCCGTGCCCCAAACACAGGTGGTAGCCAAGGCCTGGGGATAACCTGTGCTGTGGACAATGCCACCACCTTCAGCGGGCTCATTTCACTGCTCCCCAGAAGTAGATGTGGCTCATGAGTGGCAATGGATTTTCCTGGCCATGGCCTGTTGTCCCACCCACCTCTGAGGTTATGCAAAGAGTCTGCATAACTCCTGCTGGTGACACAGGGTCCTGTTCCTCAAGAGTCACCCCATAGGCTGAAGAAACACAAGCCTAGCAGCAGCCACTGCCTAACAATTACACTGCCTTCTGGTGGCTTCTTTTGAGGAAATACCTGCAATGCACAGGAGGGCCATGCCCTCTGCTAACAGCAGCAGCAGCAGTGATTGATTATTGAGTCCATTGCACAAATTTGTTCTGCCAAACTGTTTCTCACTTTTTGCCTTTTGTAATCAACCACCCACCTCTGACAGTTGTAGGAAAGAAACTACAGAAGGTACTGTGGCCTCTCTTCCCCTGTGTGGCTCCCCAGCACTTGTAGTCTGCTTTCCTGCTCCTCCGCCATAGAGGCCTAAGAAAAAGCAATACGCTGGACTTTCCAAACCTGTAAAAATTCATGTTCTAATTTCCTTTCTAATGGCTCACCTGGAGGGGAGGCTGTGAGCTGCATAGCACTCTCATTTCTTCTCAGTGATGGGTTCCCAAAGTTACCTTTCAACTGCCTGGTACAGAGCCTATTTTGCCAGGATGAGTTTGAGCTAGGCAGGAGAAACAGAGCTGTAAGCTTCTACACTGGTTTCTTTCAAGCTTTGTAGGCTGTTCTGAAAATGTATTGTGTAATTTAGGAGACTGATGTGCTGAACTGAGCAAAGGGCTTTCAATTATCAATATAAAAATGACTCCCTAAGAACAGACATTCATTATGCCCTCTCCAACTGTTTCAGCAAGGTGTCCCACTGCTCACAACACAATTTGACTTTGCTTCCTTTGACTTCAGAGTCCTTGACTGAAGAGAAATGTTTGCGGTCTGCATTAGGCCTAGCAGACTGACTGCTGGAGGGAAGGCAAGGCAAGGCACCGGCTAACAGCCATACTTGGGTGTTGACTTTCTTGAAACTCAGTCCATGCAGCCATCACTTTTCTGGGCAACTAATGAGGAAAACTATATAGAAACCTCTCCATCTGAGAGGGGTCTGTTTTTGCAGAAGAGGAATGGAGCGGCTAAGGCAGTGCTGTCCACTGTGTATCTCTGGCAGCTTGGCCCTGCAGTAGTCAGTTCACTGCGATGGGTCACAGTATGGGAGGGTGACTCTTGTCCCCAGAGCAACGTGATTCCATCAAGTGTTAGGAGTACAGAAGAGTCTTTCTATCAGAGAGCGACAGAAGTTCAGTGTTGGTGTCAAGCACTGAGCCTGTTTGATGTCATTATGAAGCTCCTGGGTCACAGTTAAAACATCTCACACTGTGTCACCACAGTACAGGCAGTTTCTATTGCCAGTAATGTGTCTTCTGGAGGTAGTCAGGGATGCAGCCGTACCTTTCTGATTTTCATTCCTACCTATCATGCCCAGGCGGTTGTTCGCAGCTTCAGACCCCACAGACGTCGTTAACTTCTGATTACTCTCCCTGAGCCCCATCCAAAGGCAGGCGGGGGCAGAGGCCGGGTTGCTCCGGGGAGGCGGGGAGGGGAGCGGGGCGGTGCAGCCGGGCCGGCCCGCCCTGCCCTGCCGCCGGGCCAAACCCTTCTGCGGCAGCCTCAGCTCAGCCGGCCCGGCCGCAGGGAGCGGTAGGAAGGGCCCGGGGGCCGCGGGCGGCGCGGGCAGCGGGGTGCAGGGTCGCTCTGGGCTCCAGGCAGGGGTCGGTTCCCTGGCAGTCCTTCCCCGGGGTCGGGACCGGGCCCACCAGGGCGCCCTGAGGCGAAAGTCCGGGTGTAGCGGCACCTCCTGCCCGCCTGGGGAGGCCCCAGCCCGGGCCCGGGCGGACCCCAGGGCCAGAGCCCCGCGGGCCCAGGTAGGGCTGCCCCGGGAGGGCGATCAGGCTCTGCCGGGAGCCCAGGTCATCAGGAGGGGGCAGGTCCACGGTCGCACCGGGAAGTCTACCCGCGGTTGGTCGTCAGGATCTGGCCCGGCGAGGGCAGCTGGGGTCAGACGCAGCCCTGTGATCAGCAGGCAGGGCCACGGTTCCTGAAGGAGGGCGTTGTTGTTGGAGACTGGCACTCCTGCAGCACTGCTGGGACTGGTCCTGGGCTGAGCTTAAACAGGCTCATGGGGACCCCCAGGTTTGGTTGATTGGGATCATCAGGGTGCTGACAGCAGCGCCCCCTTTCAGCCTACCCACTCTGTCCTCATGCCTTAGAGAGATATGGGCTCAGGAGGGACTTGCTGTAGAGTGATTTAATTGCAGCACAGTCTCAGGAGGCTATTTAAGGAAGTAGAGACACAAGACAGGGGATATGGCATGAGAGACTTGGGGATGGGAATAGACAGGTTGCCTCTAAGGGGCCCCAGGGCTTGTGGGTAAAGGAGAAATGTTCAAGCCACTACTGCAGGGTCTCCAGAGGCTGGGTAGTACTGGGGGGTTCACTCAGGAGCCGGGGGTTGAGCAAAGGTCAGGTATAGCTCCATGATTGCCTGGCAGATCTGCAGACGTAGGTTTGAGGTCGAGCAGACGCCTGGCCGGTTATGGGCCCGTATTCCATGCAGAGTCCCTGGCCCTGAGGGGTGCGCGGGCAGGTGGCAGCAGTGACCTGCTGTGGCATGGAGCCATCTGCTCTCTCTGCCGACTGGTGGTGCAAATGAGAAGCATCAAGGTAAAAGTGATCAAGGTAGTAACAGTTTACTATTGGAGGCAGCATCCTTATTCCCCAAACCATCTTTTTGGTCTAGGACAGGTGCCTGGCTGACTGCAGCTAACCGGGGGAATTCTGCATGGTTCCCTCTTGCTGGATCTCCTGTGACTTCTGGTCGGGTTGCAGCTGCTGCAGAGACAGAGAGGAGGCTTTCTTCTCCTGCGTAGGGAAAGCTTATTTCTTCCTAGGAACATTGCTAGTACGTGCTGGGAGGAGGATTCCCCAAACAGGCAGTCAGGAACGGCAGCTTGGGATGTTGAATGGGGAGCTATAAATCAGCAAGCTGCTAATTAAGACCGCAGGAGGCTGGTGAGTTACTAAAGACCTGTTTTACTCTTCTCAGATCTCTGGACCATTAACAAGACCTCTGGGACCTACTCCCAAGCACGTGGCTCTCTGGGGACCCTATTTTGGGCATGTTCTCAGAGCTGAAGTTCCCTGTACCCTGGGGCCACGTGGCAGCCAAGGCCTGGGGACCCTCGGAGGGACATCCTGTGCTGTGTTTGCATGGCTGGCTAGACAATGCCAACACCTTTGACAAGCTCATTCCACTGCTCCCCAGAGGTAGGTCTGGCTCATCAGGATGGCTCTCACTCTGTATCAGGGCTGCACATCTGATACTCTCTCCCTTTCAGGCTGCTATTATGTGGCAATGGATTTTTCTGGCCATGGTTTGTCATCCCACCGACCTGCCGGCTGCCCCTACCATTTCCTGGATTATGTAACCGATGTGCGCCGCGTGGCAGAAGGTGGGTATTTGAAAGGACCCTTCAGGGGATGCTTGTGCAGGGGGCACTACATTGCTCCTGCTCCTTGCAACAAGCAGGCAGCATTTACTGCTAGGAAGGAATCAATTCCCCCTACTTATCCTCAGTTTGATGTTAACTAGTGCTTTGTGACTGAATAAGTGTCCTGCTTTCTCACTGTTTTGCTAGAGGAAGAGAGAGTAAGCCCTGAGAAGCAAGTGTTTCTATACTGAAAAAAGCAGTAGTGGTAAAGTGGTGGATGCAACTAAATAGTTTTGTCAGACTGACTTTTTGTAAGCGGCCCGTGACCTCTAACCAGTGTTAGGTGTAAGCTGGAGACTCTTCTGGTTCTCTCTGATGGCAGCTTGCTGCTTGTTTTAGTATCATACAAACAAATCTGAAAGCCAGATGTCTCGTGCTCCTAACAACTCCTGATGTAACAGTCTGTATGCTGATCTTGCAGGAGGTTGTGGCATGTTCACTTTTGCATCCCTTATTCAGTACCCAGAGAGCCTCTAGAAGTTCTCTGATGTTCCAGAGAGTAAAACCCATCTTTCAGTGAGGTATATCTCAGTTAAGTAGAACTGAAAAAGCTGTATTTTCCTGTAAGCCTCTCAGAGTGCCCTAAAAATGGACTGAAGAGCCTGATGTGCTAAATGGTGTAGAGAACTTTCACATGGAATAAGTGTAGTTTCCTCAAAGCAGCAGACCTGGTTCTGTGTCCTCAGTTGTCTCCAGAACACCCTGCAGCAGGATGCTCTGTCAAGGTCTCTCTTGCAGCAGATGCTGCCTGGTTAGGCTCCTCTGCTCCTTGCCAGTCTTGCATCTGGCAGCGAACGGGAATTTGCCGGAGTTTGTTTGACATACAGAGAGCTTGAGAGCTGCACGGCTTAACTACCAACAAAATGAAGTGGTGAATGCTTTTTTTCTTTGAAACTGGCCTACTTAGCCACCTAGTTTATGGATTAAGAAGCAATTAAGTAGTGCAAAAGCCCTCCTGGGAGAAGGGGCCCATGTTGGTGGAGAAGCAGCAAGATGCTGCTGCTCTGGTTTCTAATGCAGCACTATCTGTTTTTGTCTGTTGCCACTTAGCCTTGCAGTGGAGACGGTTCACCCTGATGGGTCACAGTATGGGTAAGTGGCTCTTGTCCTTGTAAGCTGTGAGATTCATGGAAATAGGAGTAGATAATTAACTTACAAGACACGCTGCTAGGAGATGGGTTAGAATATTTATTATATTGTGTCAAGTACCAGGTTTCTGTTTGAATGATTCAAAAATCATTTCTTGTCTGAAATGCCTCTGCTTTCAAGACTCTATAGTACAAACAGTGGTAACTCTTGCTGTGGGCATTTCCTCACCCCCAGGAAAGAACAGGGATGGGCAAAGAGGGGTGGTCTACGTAGGAGAATTCGCAGCCTTCCTGCCTGGTCCCCACAAAGCCTGGGAACAGAGTTCTCATCTGGGTGGGCTATAAAGCTTGCTGAGGGGAACTGGACTCCAGGCTCCACCCCTTTGTGCTTGGAACATGATTTGGTTTTGCCACAATATGGGGTTTGCTCCCCAGGGCTGCTCTGGCCACAGCTCGCAGGACCTGCACACCATAGCCTTTTAACTAGTAACTCCTCCTTGGCCTTTGCTGCCTGAGAGGGAGGTTGGGATGGCACAGGATGGGGAATAAAGCAAGCCAACAGCCCTGCTCTGTGCCTGCAGCCTGCCTGCTGGGAGAGCTCTACCCTGTACTTTGGATTTGTCCTGTGGTACAATGGGTATTTTTACTTCTGAAGCTGTTCCTGCTGTGGGGAAGGGAAGTTTCTGTTACTAGGGGCTATTCTGAGCATAACTGAATACCCTTCTCTCCTTCGCAGGTGGGGCTGTGGCAGGAATGGTGAGTAAAGCATCATTTCTTCATGGGGCTTGTGATTTCTGCAGCTGCAACAACAAATGGAGAGGAATGAAGAGACAGACAGTGTGGGACTTGGATCTCGGGAGGAGAGGCCCTTGCCTGACCCCCTCTCCCATGTAGCGGGATAAAGACATCACTCAGTGCTCAGCTTTTCTTTCTCATATTGTTTCATCTCTCCTCAGTTCTGCTTCCTTTATCCTGAGATGGTGGACAAGCTGATCCTGCTGGAAAGTCTTGGCTTTCTGCTAGCTCCAGAGGTTAGATTTCATGTGTCCTTCCCTTCACTTTTTTAAAATACAAAAATAGATGTGTTTTTTTTCTTTGCCTCATTTGTTCAGAGAAAGCACTGATGTGACCAGTTCCGGGCAGGCCATACAAGTCCCAAGCTCTTCCTTGTGGCAGGCACTGATCTGCTCCTAGTTGCATGGACTGAGGTGGCCAACTTAGGGTGGCCCTTGGAGGACACTTGGCAGTGCCGAAATTGTCTGTGCCGTGCCCGTGTACAAAGGGAATTGGAACCTCTGTCCAGGCAACTGCCAGCTGAGGTTTTCTTTTTGCCAATGGCTTGTTGGGTGACCTGGGTGCAAGACTGGTGGATTTCTTTTTCTGTTCCTGGCAGGACATAAAGCTACATTCCCAACTTGCCATCATTGCTACCAGATGCTGGAGCTTTGTTTGGCAGAAGTGGGACAGAAGCCCTGGGTCAGAGATACCAAATTTTGGACAGTTGTCCTCAACTCACAAGTGAGGTAGGAAGAGTTAGAAAAGGTTGTAAGGGTAAAAAGTAAGCAAGTTCATTACAGCAGTATTGATGTTCCCTTTTTTCCAGAAATGGGCATTTTTTAATATATCTGTAACCGGTACCAGTTCTGAGGGATGTTGAAGGGTGAAATTCCCTCTTCCACCAGCTGACAGGGGGTAAAATGATTCAGAAGACAGGGGTTACTCCTCTCCCTCTCTGTATTTCAGGATACTGAGGCATGGCTGAAATCTAAACGGAGGGTGATTGACATGTTACTGAATCTAGAGGCAAAGGAGCAAACTCCCAAAGCACGGAGCCCTGAAGCAGCATTGCAGAGGTGGGTCCCCATCTTTCCTCTTCATTTGCTGCCTGCCCTCACCTTGACAGTTATGGCTGCACGAATGAGAAAGGGAAAATGTCCTTGCACTTCCTCTTTCAAGCCCTCCTCTGGAAGCTCAGCAAGACCTATTGCTTCTGCTGCCAGAAGCTGCCACTTCTTCCCACTCCTTCCTGAAGCAGCCTGAGAGCTTGCTGTCACCTTGTCATGTCATTTTTGTTTTGCTTCCTCCCTTTTCCAGCAGCACTATCTCTCTGCCATGTCTCCTCCAGGCTCTTAGAAGCGAACAGCCATCTGACAGCAGAGGGTGGAGCAATCCTGCTGCAGCGAGGAGCAACTGAGACACCCGCTGGTAAGGGGCTGCGTGGTGCTGGGCAAACGTTGGGTGTGGGAAGGGACTAGTGCCAATAGCCATTGTCTTCTGCAGGGTACAGGATGCCCTAGCTACAAGTTTACACAGCCTGAATGGGATCAATTAAGTCTAGAGGCAGAGCTCCCCATTCCCAGCAACTGGGATGAGTGCTTGAGTCCTAGAAAAGCTAAAGAAAATAAATCAAAAAAAGGAGAAATCTGAATTAACACTGTTCCCCTAGCTCAGAAAGTCTTGGGCAGACCCCACAGGTGAGGAAAACCAGAACAACTCTTGCTCCTGTGAAACATGTAAACCTTCTGTTGTTTTTCTTTCCAGGGCTGGTATATAACAGAGACATGAGAGCCCGTATGGTGAGCATTGCTCTTCTGACATGACCCCTGCTACTTCTGAGCCCTGAGGGTACAGAAAACAGATAGTGGAGGCCTGCTCAGTGAGCCCAGGCTCTGCCTCCACCCAGCCATTTACTTTCTGCTTCTCCAATTCCCACATTTCCTTTAAATGCTGCTGTTAAAAGAGCCTGCACTTGATCATTGACTCAGCTTACAGAGTCACTGGAAAATGTTACTGATTTTTTTTTTTTTAGAAGTTCCTCTGCCCCAGGGCCTCCTGGCCACATTTTCCTGCTGTTATAACTCTTCAGGCAGCAGATGGATGGAAGCTTTCTGTAAGCTGCTTTGTCAGGTGACCCAAATGAGAAGGGGAAGAGAATGGAGCAAAGTATTTACATTTGATATTTTGATAGTTTTGTGCCACTCGAGCAAATAGGGCCTCCTCTACCTGTGCTACTGCCAGGATATGGAAGCCAGGGTAGTGTACTGTCTCCTTTTTAGTAAAAGGATTTTTAAAGCTTTTCTCTGCTATGAGATCATTCCCATATGTGCTGCATCCCAGCAGGCAGTGTTGTTGGCAGCCCTGAAACGCAGCTGGACAGAAGGAGCCTTTGCAGAGCCAGCTTCTCCTGTGCACAGCCCTGGATGCTTATCATGTCCCAGCATGGAGGCTTTGGGGCCACTGCTACTTCTACCTTCAGAGCTGCTAGAGCAGGAGGTCTTGGGACTCCCCCTGCCCTCAGCTGCTGTCCCTGACCTCTGCAACTTTCCCTCTCCTTGCACTTGCAGCAGAGTCGAGAGTCCCTCACAGTGGATCAGTGTGTGAAGCTCCTGCAGAAGATCCAGGACCGTGTTCTCATCATTGTGTGAGTGAGGCATAGGCCAAACCAGCTCTTGCTGCCTCCCTGGGTGGAAGAAATGAAGGCTAGGAAGGAGTCCTCCACTATCCCTTCCTCTACAGCAGTCACTCAGATCTTTGTCCAGTTAGCACAACAGTACAGCCTCACATCTGAGAAGTTCCAGTTTCCCACCACTGCCCTGTTAGGCAGGCTCCTGGAGCAGGCAGGAGACAGCATGATCTTTGCTCTGCAGGAGGTCTAATGCTGGCTTCTCCAGGGAAACTGCCCTCGTACCACCCTCTCCAAGCAGGGCACACCCTGTTTAAATCAGCAGGGAGATGTGTAAACTGTAAGGAAGGAAAAAGTTGAGAGTGGAAGACAGAACAGGGGAGGGAATGATGTACTCAGACCAGTTACAGAGATAGCCCTGGGAGGACAATATTTAACCAGTCTCCACTCTGATATGACTAGGCAGTCACCCAAGGTTTTACACAGTTTGATAGAAAAAAAACTGCTTAGCCAAGATGTGTTCTACCACATATGACACTGTCACCCTGCTGCTTACAAGCAGCCTGGAAAGAACAGTTGGGTCTGTCACCACCCCTGCCACTGTCTTGGGGACACTGCTTCTGCCCAGGGCCTCAGCAAAGTCAAATGGGGGCACACTGCTGTACTGAGCCTTGCTGTTGCTTTTCAGATCACAAGATGGACTTTTGGTACCACACAAGTTACACAGCAGAAATCACTTTGTGAAAGCCCTGAGGGAAGCATTTGAGTCTACCCTCAAAGAGGTGAGAGCAAACACCATCCTTGCATCTCTATGTGCCACTGACTCGGGAGCAGCAGCTGGGAAGCAGCTCACCTTGGTGGACACCCCCCAGTAGGTGACTTGTCCTGAAGGGCACAGCCCTCACGCTTCCTGTCCCTCCTGCCCAAGTCCCAAGTTAGTACTGCTCTCTGGACCTAGACCTTCCCTGGTCCTGCCATCCCTGTCCTGCCTTCCTTGCCCCTGCCCCTTCCCAGGAGTGTCACAGCAAGCAGTGTTTGCCTGAGGGAACACCTTCCCAGTCAGTCTACATCTTCTTGTGTCCCTTCTGTCCAGCACATCCAGGTAGTTGAGGTGCCTGGGAGTCATTTTGTGCACCTGAATGAGCCTGAGGTGGTATCTGGGATCATCAGCAACTTCCTGACAGTGCAGAACACCAGAGCAAGACTCTAAGAAGCCCCCGCGGCTGCAGCAGTCCAGCAGAACTGGAAGCTAAAAAGCAGGCTCCAGCAGAATTGTCACCATTCCTACCTCACATCCAACTCCTCACATCCAGATACTCTTTCCTGAGCTTTGCTCACTGCAGAGTGGAAGCAGGTCTGCTGGGGGTTCTCTGAAGGAGAGCTGAGCAAAATATCTCAGATGTCAAAGGGAAAAGGAATCCTTACTCTGCTTCCAGCTCTATGAGTACAGGGATGGAGGCCCACAGTGGCCTTCCCCTTGGCTTGTTCCAAACTTACACTCTGAAACAGTGCAGGAATA
The DNA here is from genome assembly GCF_003031625.1 of Empidonax traillii. Classification (NCBI taxonomy): domain Eukaryota; kingdom Metazoa; phylum Chordata; class Aves; order Passeriformes; family Tyrannidae; genus Empidonax; species Empidonax traillii. Next base: position 1,012,617 of record NW_020955352.1, read on the forward strand.
CAGGCAGAGGCATCCTCTGTGACAGCAGCAGCACCAGATTTGACACTGCAAGAGTTGGTTCATCTTGCCTCCTCCCTGACGATGGTGTGGCCAGGCTGCTCCCAGGACTAAACCTGCTGAAAAACAAGGGAAGTGTTCTGCTTCTCCACTTATTTCCATAGGGGCCTGAGCTCAGAGGGCCTCAGTGTCTGTTCTACTGTGAGAGCTGCTGTTTTTTTAGAAGTCAGCTTAAATAAGAGCTCACCTGGGCATAGAAGGCCATTTTAATGAATGTCACTAATCCTCTAGCTGAAGCAGCTAGAACCACTAATTATGGAAAAGTTGGCAGAGGTGATTTCTGTCCTAAATAAAGATTAACCTCCTAATGTTAAGTCTGTCTTCTTGACTCAATAGGAGAGTGAACCTCCTTTCTCTTTTGGGATGCTAACCCAAGCAGCTAAAATGTATCTTACGAGGCAGCAATTTTTATACACAGTCTGCCTTAGACAGGGCATATTAAGGATCTGCCTCCCAGTTAAATTAATGCAAAAAGCCAACTGAAGCAACACAAGCAATGCAAACTGTATTTGCAGTGGGCTTTCTAGGAAAAGGTAAATCCATTTTAAATCAGTTCAGTGGAATTTACCAGCACTTCATGGTCATTCCTGCATTGAGGCTGCAGGCAGTAAAATAAATATGTAAAAGCCTGGGGCTGGGCAGGTTACTTCGATCACAGAGTGTGCTGGGGTGACCTATCACTAAGTCCAAAGCTGCACAGATGTTATATGGGCAGTATAAAAGCACTGATTCACACCTCGATGTGCCTGCTGCCACCCTTCCCTGCCTTCTGTGGGCTGGTGACAAGTGGATACAGGCCTTGAAGAGTCTGGTTTCTCATTCCAAGACCAGGCTGCTTGAAGTGGCACTTGTTCTTGCAACAACAGAACTTGTCAGACAACAGAAGTTTCCTATGGCCCAGATGTGGCTGCAGAGCTCCATGCACAGCTGGATGACTGGGCAACTCAACACCTGGCTGAGAAGGAACTGCCAGGGAGGGAATCACTGAGGGAAGGGGTAAGGCACTTACCAAACCACTTTCCTTATGACAACAGGTCACAAGGACCTTCCCAGCTGGGCTTTTCCCAAAGTCACTTCTATCCCCAGATAAAATGCGCAAAGGAGGACCAGCTTACAAGTCATGAGTTTTACTGCCAGCCCAACACACAAGAAGCTGTTCCCCACAGCAGAGCAGGGTGGGAGAGAGCAGCATTCCCATGTTTTGAGAACATAGCAGCAGTTTATTTACAGTTCTTCAGCCATTCCCTGCCCCTGCAGAGGCTGTGCTAGGTCAATCTCAGTTCTCACCAAGCTTTAGGAGAGCCTGAGGTGGCAGGGAGATACATGTTGTCACAGGATGTGCCTCAGACCCCCTGATCTGAGCACCCTGGGAAGTGGTGCCACAGGGCCAAATAACAGCCAGGAGAGCAGGAGAATACTGGTACGAGTAAAGAGAACTCCAGCAGCAGTTGCTGGGATCTCCCATTTCATATCCAAGGGCAGAGACAACCCGAAGCTATCTCAGTTCCTTAAATCCTTTGGCAATGGAGTCAGCAGGCATCTCTCCCACCCTCTCCAACACAGGCACCTGAGGAACAGCTCAACACAATTTAGTACGGCCGAAACTTGCGCTGGGCTCGCATCAGTGCGATCCTCTGCTTGTCCTCTTCGAATTTCTTCCTCAATTGGGCAATGTCTAAAACATGAAGAAAGAGAACAGGTCACACAGGAGCAGCAGATCTCCCTCTATGGAAGCTTCACTTCCACACACCAGGAGAGGCTCAGTCCCAACGGCTGCAAACACACACTTCCCAGAGCGGGTCCTTTTACACCTGGGCTGAGTACCAAGCCAGGGCTCTGGCCGTTCACCTCCGACAGTGCTGCAGCTCCCTCTTGGGGAGGAAACTGGATATTTTCTCCCTTCTTTAATCACTGCCTTCGTGCAGACTAAATAAGCATCTTGCAAAACCACAACCTGCACACTCTCCCACAAAATATTCCAGCAGCCCTTTCTAGGACAGGTGGTCCTAAGAGCTGGTGAGGCTATTCCCACCCACCCAGCCAGCTGTTCACTGGCAGCTGGATGTAGCCTCCCCTTTAGTGGAAGGCTTCCTTCAGTGGAAGGAAAAAAGGATGTTCTTTGAGCCACAGTGTGAGACAAGAGACACGAGCAGGGGTAGGAGGAGACTCGGACACTCACGCTCTCTCTTGGTCTCCCGATGCTGCCAGGCATAGAAGTTGAGCAGCTCTTTGCGGGCCCTTTTCTGTTTCTCCTTCTCCAGCACCCGCAGGTTGGCAGCCTCTGTCCGGGGCAGGCCAGGCTTCCGGCCCTTTCGCGTTACCTTCACCCAGCCCTCCTCATCCGGAACACCCTCCTCCTCGGCCGCTTTGGCTTCTTCCTGTAAAGACAGGAGGGTAAGACAGCTCAGTGCATGCAGACGGGCTGCCAACCAGCCTGATGCACAGGTTCCTAAGCCTTAGCTTAAAAACATGCAAAGCTAGAGCTCCTGCTTCCACACAAGATTTAAAGGAAAGTGTGGGAGCAGGGGTGTAGGTATTCAACTCTCAGTCACAACACTGCACGCCAGCCAGGACTTTATTTGTGGATAGCTGTTGTAAGGACTGGGCACAGTGGGACCCTCTGCCTTTTCCACTGTGGCTGGGGCACTGAGAAATCTCTCTTCCTTTCCTCTCCCCCAAACAAACTATTTAGCTGGGTTCCCTCCCCAGCCTGGCCTCACCTCTGCAATCTTTTTGTCATAGTCTTGCATGTAGGCATCCACCTCAGCCTTAAGCTCCTTCGGATCCACGACAGAAGCCTCGTAACTGGCGATCCACTCTGAGACAGAGAGGGCACAAGTCAGCAGTAGCCACTGTTGGATGCAGGACCCAGTAAGATGCCTTTGGGCAGCTCTAGAGCGAACTGCTATGGGGTAAGGACTCTGTTCCCATGTCTGTTCAGTTTCCCCACTGCCACAGATCAACTGACTTGTGGCCGAGGGCACAGCCAATAAGCAATGGGAAGAGTCTGCAACGTTCCCAAGCAGAAGTGAACTAGCCCTACCCCAAGGAGTACAACACTCAGGGCTGGGTTCCTGTCAAGGGAGTGTATCTGAAGTGCTGCCATCTTGACAAGCACCTGGTGCTTGTCAGTCTGGATTCCATTTTGAGGGCAAGATGCAAACAGTATCTCTGAATCTACATGATACTGAAAAGATGTCAGGAAAACCTCCCCTTCCAAGCAACCCCATTCTCCCATAGAGTCACCGGACTAGACTACAACACCCAGTACAATAAGATTTGTATCCTGCAAATAACATAAGCAGGACAACAAAACACTGAATATCTCCCAGCTTAGTACAAAAGGGGACATGTAGGGTAGGATTTAGCAAGTAATGAGTATAGTTTTTTCCTGATACTAGCTAGTACAAAGATAGTTAGGGCTGACGTACTGCTAATGCCGGTTTTCACAGGGTGGCTCTCTGTTGACACTAGCAAGGGACCCTCCTGTGACAGAGCCTTGGCTGCCTGGACACCTGCTGGTTTCCTGAACACCACATATGCTACCTGAAATCCCTAAAAGAAAAAGACACCCAGGTCAGTCAGGTACATTTAGGGAAACTGGTGATGCAGCATGGAGCTGTAGTATAAATAACATTAAAAGTAAAATAAAAATCAAACCACAAGTTGCAGTGCGATAGCAAAATAAAAAGTAATGTAAAGTTAAATATGTAATCATGTCACCTGATGCCCTGAAATGGTTTCCCATATCTCATGTTCCAAACAGAACCATTCAGTGCTTGCCATCTTCTCCCCCTAAAGCATCAGTATTCCTCTGCCCCCCGAGCTTTACCGTTACGGTTTTGCGGTTGAAGAATTTGGACGTCCGCTTTTCTTTTTCTCCCGGCCCTGGCTTGTCACAGATGTCCACAGACTGCACACGCCCGCAGCGGGAGAACAGCCTAGACAGAGAATCCTTGACACGGGGAGTAAGAGAGAACACGGGTTATAGCAAAGCAGGAGCGATGCCCCTCCCCGCCCCCTCACGCACAGCCTGCAGCGCACTCCGGGCGGCTCTGCCCGCACACACCCCGCCTCACGCCGGCCCCCGTGCCCGCACACGCCCCGCCTCACGCCGGCTCCCGTGCCCGCAGCTACCCTGAGGCACGCCGGCTCCCGCGAGGACGCCCTCGGCCTCCAGCCACCCCCTCGCTCGGTGCGACCCCCAGCCCCACTCACCGGGCCGCAGTACGGGGGCACGTTGAGGACGAAGAGTGTGCGGCGAGGCGGGTGCGCCGTGTCGGCCCCTTCCCGCACCTGGTGCTCCTTCACCAACAAGCAATGGGGCGAGCGCTGCCGCGCCCCGAACTTCACCGCCAGAGCTGCGAGGGACGCACCGGTTCGAGACGCCGCTGACGCCGCGGTCCCGCTCCGGTGGCCCCTCATCCGTGTACTCCGCCGGCCCCCGCTCCTGGTGCCAGTGCCCGTCGCTGGCCCTCGCCCACTCACCCATGTATCCGCCGGCCCCACTCCGTGCCCGCCGCTGCCCCTCGCCCCTCACCCGTATAACCTGCCGGCGCCGCTCCCGCTGCCCGCCGCTGCCCCTCGCCCCTCACTCGTGTACCCCGCTGGCCCCGCTCCCGGTGCCCGCCGCTGCCCCTCACCCGTGTACCCCGCCGGCGCCGCTCCCGCCACACGCTCCGTGGCGGGCGCCATCTTCTCTCCGGGAGCGACAGGCGCGGGGGCCGCCGGGACATGTAGTCTCCAGCTGCGGCGCCGCGCTGGTAATGGCGGCGGCGGCGGGTCCCTCGGGGCGGAGGGACTCGCCCCATTCCCGAGGGTCGGGTTCACCTTTCCGTAAAAACTGTGTAAATCGCAGGCACTTAACCCTAGAGAGGCAAATAGACCTTCAAGATATGTAAAAACATTCAAAGACGATTGTTTTTTAAAGACTCTTGTTACTCAGGAAAAATTTTAAAAATTACCGTTTACAGAGGAACTTGTATTTATGACTGAATGGAAGAGAGGAGTACTCCAAAAATAAGATACTGAAGCAAGACTAACGCACACAGTGACAAAACATGAAATGATGTGTTGACCCAACCAAATATCCAAGTTAATGAACATTATCAGAAGGAATGGTACATGCAGAAGCCATGAAAATATACTAAACTTGTACATTGTGGTATCACTTCAGAAGTCATCGCATTTTTGAAAAAGGAAAGAAAAGAAACAACATTACAAATTACCTACCACCTGTCCTGGCCAGCTGTTTAATTTAAATACTAAATTAATCCACATTGATTTAGTGCAGGCAAGCAGTATTTCATGTGCAAATTTATCATCTCCATCAGCCCAGGGAAAGGAAAAAAAAATGAACAAAACAAAACAAAACAACCCCACCGCACCACCAAAAAACCCACTAAAACACAAAACCAACCAAAAATATAACCATGCCGCATGAGGGCAAGCATGGAGGATGTGAGGTCAGTGGTATGTAAGCAAACAAGATTAGCATGACAATTGCAGGACAGCCAGGAGAAACTGGAGAGCTGCAAGACAAACTGCCTGAAAAAGAGTACTGAGAACTGGTTACTCTTCTTTCAGTGCCCAAACAAAGAAGCCATGCTATGGTATATATAAGAAGACTAACTTTAAAGAGCTGACCAAGAACAGAAGAGCAATGTATACCAAAACATTGCTGTAAGACAAGTCATGAAGTGGTGGTTAGAGAATCACTGACTTCACCAATTTATAAAAAAAAATATATATATATACTGTCATATATCAGAGTTAGAGAATGGAGCACTAGTTCTTCCAAGGAAGTATCTTAATGTCATCATAAACTCTCACAGATAATCTAAACACAATGCACAATTTAACAGGAAGTTAAAGTGTACCTTGCTGTTTGGCTTTTTAAATGGCCATGAATCTCCTAATTTTAAAAAATGCTTGAATCTCCCCATTCCCTCAGAAGGCACAAGACATGTACTCACAATACATGTCTTCACATGTCCACAGCTATGTCTGGTTGATAATTAAAGTACCCTACCTCATCTAGAACAGGTACCCTGTTTCGCAGCTGTGATTTTATAAAATTACTTTTTCAATTACTAGGCTGTCAATAACAAAGGTTTTTTCTGTGACAAGAGAATTGGAATTAGATGGACACACATAGCTCCCATTTAGTAGCAATGGTCAACTGCTTAATTTCTGTGATCCAGATTAAAAGGTGGATGAGTATCAGTTCTTTCACCCATATGCTCCTCTTGCTCTTCATTGAATTATCAGTTTTGAAATTTCTGTTCCCCTGAAAAACATCCTTGGCTCACTGTTGGAATGACTCCACTTATCTTTAGTTGAGTCACAGCATCTAAAAAGGCTTAGAATTCACTCTCTGTATAACAAACGTTTATTCAGAAACAGGTAATACATTATCTTCTCCAACCCCTAATGTTTCCTCCCCTTTCCCCTTCCCTTTTTTTTTTTTTCAATTAAAACACAGGTATTTGGTGGACAATCTAAAAAAGATAATAGCTGTCTTAGGTCCCCTCCCCTACAAACATCAGCTGTTCACATGAAGCACCCTACCAGTAACAGTGTCATTGGCTTTCCAACCAGAGAGTACTCCATAAAAACAAGTCCTGCCAAGTCCTCAGTTATTTCCATGGCTAAAAGGGTGAGACAGAGGAATGGTCTGCATGAGCCAGATAGAGCAAAGAGTTCATACAGAACAAGAAAGCAATAGAAACATAGGGTTGACCAAGAAATGGAATCTGGACCTACGAGAGGTACTCAGCAGAGCTGAACAGAATGGATTAGGTTAGTCTCCTAGCTAGCAAGATCAAGTTCAAATCCCAACCACATTCTGGAAATTGCTCTCAGCTTTCCTCTCTTACAACACAATCTGAACAAATACAAATGAGTGGAGCTACTTGTACCTTCAACATTCAAGGCAACAATGCTGTACAAAGAATGGGAAGCACTGGAAGTGCCACCTGGTGGCCTGTCACAGACACTTCTGGCCCATAGCCCATCCTCGCTGTTCTGCACAGGACGTGACACTCCTCTCCCGTGTTCCCTATGGAGTGCTAACTGCTCTCTGCTCCAAAACCTCTCTCTGAAGCCATAACTGCAGCAATCATCCTCCAAATCCAGGTATGTCAGCAGCATGCCCACAAAGCAGCCAAACACTGCCCAAGTGGCATCTCTCAAAGAAGAGAGTTCTCAGACACAATATAAGACTGCTTCATGGATAAGGGTCTCAGGTCCTTCCTTTTTATAGGAAAAATTCTAACTGGATGAGTTAGAAGGTAAGAAAAAAATTCACGTCCCTGCATCAGCAGGAGGATGCAATACAGTCTAATGGGAGAGAAATATCTGCAGTCCTTCTAGCTCTGAACACGACTGGTTCTTAATTTTTCAGTCCAGAAAGAGGAGAGTAACTGAGCCTGACCTTACAGAGCAAATATACTCATTGTAAAAATGCCAGAACAACCCCCCAGCATTACCAGAGTTGAAACATCCCTTCCCACAGCACAATGGCTGATGCACTTGTGCATATGTCCTTTCTGCCTGACGCCTCTGTTGGCTGGCATACACAACAGGAAGTTTGGTTTTCCCCACTTCTTCTCAACGTCTCAGCTGCTGAGCAGGAACATGTCCAACAGCCAGAATGAAGTGGTATGCCACCAAATGCATACAAGGCAAAGATACCAACCAGATGGTGCTTCCTGTATGGAGCCCAACCTGACTTTGTACCCAGCGCAGCAACTTCAGAAACAACGTGATGTTCTTGCCTGAGGACAATCAAGGGGATGCATCTTTTAGTTAAAAGTCAAACAGAAGAAAAGAGAAGGAGATCACCACTCCTTCCCTCAAAGTCTATGTGCACTTTTAATGGTCAGTGGGGGCTTTGGAGTAAAGGATGGAGTTACATGGTATATGCTTGGTAATACATTACTGGCAGAAGGGGGAGGTTATTTTTTTGGGAAAAAAAAAACAAGGAAGAAAACTCCAACTATGAAAACAGAAAGTACACACACAAGAGGAAACACTATCATACAGTAAAGTAGTGATCATAGAAAACAAAAAATTTCAAGGCAGGCAAATGCAAATAACATCTGCACTCCTGCACTTTCCCCACCCCCCCAACTTATATGAGTTTTCCAGTCCACTGCTTGCTCCCGCTTCTCAGAGTTTAATTTTAAATTCTGTGGGCTGCACAGAGGCAGAGACCCCTGAGGATTTGAAGAGTGCCTTCAAGATAGTGTCAGGGTCCACTTCAGCTGGGGGATTTGAGGAGGCGCTTGCACTTGATCGGCGTGGTTCTTCTTCCTTCTTCACTGAAGGGGTATCGCTCAATCGGCTGTTGGATAAAAGGAGAGCAGTATTTAACCTCTCATGGAATAAAATTTAACACTATGTCTGCAATTACTGCTATCAGTGTTGACCCTTACCAATATTAAACATAAAGGTTTTAAATGTGCTTTCCTCACAAGAAAACGTCCTCAGACTATTTTTGAACCTCAGGGCTGAGAGCAGTATGTGGTCAATCTATATTGCACTCAGATCAACATACTGTGCCACAGAAAGGAAGAGAAGGAAAACATGCATGGGACAACAATTCTCAGAACTTGCAGAAGTGTTTGGTTCTTTTCCCCACGCAAAGGACACTTACAGCAATATAGGCTGGTCTGAGGTGATGACATTCCCATTCATATGAAGATTGCATTTCATTGGTTGACCTAAATAAAAACAAAATAAAAAAGTCATTTTATCAGAATTGGGGTAGGGCCAGATCCTTGAAATACCACATAACAGTGCAAGCAATATGAGTTCCATATACAGGGGAAACATGAGAAGGAACAGCTGATAAATCTTTTTTTGCAAAATCAGAGCAACAGAAGAGCCACCAAAACACTCACTACAATATGAAGAATCACATTAATTAAGAAATTACACAGAGGTACAAAGCCCTTAGCAGAGACACAAGAGGATCTCCTACTCTTAGCTGTCTGCTCCTCATCTGACATTCCTAATATGTTACTCATCTAGAAAAAGCATCTATTTTCAGCTAAAAATTAACAGCTAATTTCCGTCTAACACAACACTGCAGGTGGCTCCAGGTTAAAAATTGCATTGTTAGACGTTTATGGAGAAGCTGATACTGTTTTACAACTCCAATTCAAAATGCCTCTGTTGACACCCTGAGACTAGTGCAATTAGTTGTATTTGTACTTTGCAAACAGCTTTTCTGTAAGCAAGTAAAGCCTTGCTGAGGACTATCTAGCTCTTGGTACCAGATTAGAAACACAATAAATTTCATCTGGAAGTTAGATCAGCAGACTCACCAGGGCCCTGCCTCCAGCTCTGAGCAATCTTTTTCTATGAAAATGTGGGTGTGTTTTTTTTTTTTCTTTCACTTAAATAAACTGTGTGTATATTCAGCTAGTCACACAGGAATGTATTATATTATCTAGCTCTTGAGCTGATTTTCCAGCATTCCTTCTCTCTTGGTAGCATATGAGCATCTGAGATGCTTTTCAACTTTCCACTGAGGTGGAAAGGTAATTGTTGATTTATTTACCCTAATTGCAACTCTGGCATCAAACTTACCATCTAAGCACCTGTTGTTGTATTTCTTGTATGCTGTGATAGCATCTTCTTTCTTCACAAACACTACCTCGGCTACTCCAGGGTGCACCAGCCGGGCTCGCTTCAGAGCGCCATACACGCAGAATAACTCCTGAGGGCAGAGTTAGTCGTGACCATGGTCACACCAAAGGCACCAAGTGAGAATGGCTTAGTTTCTTAATCGCACCACCCGTCCTGCTTAGTAAACACCTGACAGAATCTGGACACTTGTCTGATTGTGCTTGTTACAGTATGAGTACTTGACACTAGTAATAGAGCTTACACAGGCAGAAAAGTTCAAGGCCAGTACTCTGTAATGTTTTCCCCATAGGAAGAACAGATTCGTTCTCAGCCTCATGAGAATGGAAGCCCTAGATAATTTGCATGGGAGTATAAATTCAGGGAAAACACCCTGAACATCATCTGGCATGAACTCTTCTTTTAAGTGATGTCAGGTATCTCAGTACACCCTAGAAACGGGATTTTCTCCTATCTTCTTAAGCACACACTTTTTTAAAAAATGTGAACAAAACATAAAGCAATCAGGAACCCTCAAAGTTTTTTTCAAGGAAATTAAACCACATCATACTCCTCTTCATTGCATTCACCATAGATCAACTGATACATCAAAAAAGGTAGGATAAGGAGGAAGTGTCATTCATCCACAGTCCAGCAGTAAGCAACACTCACAACAATGTCTTCCTCTGTGACTCGAGGATGCAGATTATTTACGGTCATCTTTGTGCCTTCCAAAGGACTGAATGCCAGCTGCTGACAAAAACAAATGCGTTGCATAAAAACGGTCAGTTATACAGCACACAAGACAGCACAGCAGAGAAAGCATTAAGAAACAGGTAAGGGGATGTCTGGCAATGTCTCTACACACACACAGGAGAGAGCTACAGCTCATAATGGGAAATATCCATGCTTACAAAAGCCCAGCTCATCCGATGGCAAAAAGCAGTTTCTCTTCCATGCTAATTTCTCTTTGAAGTAACTTTCTGCTCCTATTGCCAAGTATAACAGTAATTTAATCTGCATTACATACACAGCAGTACTCTGGTCATGCCCACACTTTTAATAGCCTTTCTCTGTTCCACTCTACACCAGCCAGCAAACCTCAAAATACAGCTCTAGCCCTTCAAGAGGATGCTGAACTCAACATGCCTGGGAATAACTGGTGGGTTACCTGTACCCAACATCAGGCCAATCTGGCAAAGCAATTCCAGGCAGGTTGTCTACAAATTGCCTGAGAGGTCTCACTTACAGCAAGAAGCTCTATTTGGAAGAATCCTTTTTCCTCCTTGCTAACTGGAGTTGACAGAAGACAACATATGAAACAGTGTTAAAACACTATTCCTAGGGACATCAAAGCCACCAAGGAGTTTCAAAACAATAACTGCCACCTCCCTGTCATATGGATTCCTCCGGGACCATGTGCTCTTATGCCAGAGAGAAAAGTTGAGAGAATCAAGATGCATTATCTGAGAACTCCCAGTCTCTCAAACTCTGAGGAAAATGATGTTTAGACTAGTTTCAAATTCTTGGGACATAGACTGCAGTTATCAGAATAACTTTGATGGTGTCCCAGAAATAATGGTGAAAGGCAGGCAGAAATGAACTGCTCACACGACCGACGAATAGCAAGTCTGAGATGTTTCAGAGACTTCCCCTTCCCCGAGCTCACCTCAACAGGTGCCGGCTCTTTTGGAGGCTCTTCCTTTGTCACTAAGGTCCGAGACATGTTTGTCAAGGCCTTCGTCCGCATAGGAGAGGGAGGTGCAGGTGGAGCTGTGTATGTATCATTTTGGACCACTTTAGTCAGAGGAACAGTCTTGGACAGAGAGAATTTATTGCCGCTCACACCAGTCTACAGGAAGAAGAAAATAAAGTACCTCTGAGAGTTGCAGCCTACAAAAGTCATCACTCTTTTTCAAGCATCACCAGCAGAGTATTATTAGCATGCACTAGGAACTGCACGTCCTTCCCAGTGTCAAAAGCACTACAGTGCTGGAGAGCTTCATCTCTGAAGGAAAAAAAAAAATCAGCTAATGCTTCTGGGCATAAACATAAAAAGACATGTTTATCCCAAAAGAGTACTTCCCTCATAAGCCATTTTTGTTTTCATATTATTTTTAAATGAACTTTAACAATGTGATCTGAATTTGAAAAGCTCCTTTCACCCAAAGATTTTCAAGTACTTTATACAGTGTTCACAAAGATGGCTCATTAACAGTAAGATTCAGCTACCCTGACACAAACAGCAATAATTCTTCAGAAACACCAAGCTAGGGCACACAAAGACATGGAACATAACCTTTGCAGTTGGCACTACTTGAGTTTAAAGCCAGACTAAAAATTGTGCTTGGAAGCTGCTGTAAACACCAGAGAGACCAAATTCATTCCTGGAAAAAACCCAAAATAACTTGTAAGATTATTTAAAAATCACAAATGGCCAGAAGCTCTATTATGAATACCCACATGAGGAAATAAACCCACAGGATAATCATTTCACTACACTGGCTGTGCGATGGTAAAACCACATGAATTTGCTTCTTCAGGACCACAGAATAACTCAGGGCAAACCTATGTCTAATCCCCATGTCGGAAACAGGGCTAATTTCAAAGACACATCAGATTGGCTCAGGGCCTTATGCAGTTAACTGCTGAATATCCAAGAATGGCTGTGCCAGCTGCTGATCAATCCATGACAACTCTGCCAACTAGAATCTTTTTTGCTGCAGCACCTTTGTTGGTTCATTTTGTCCATGGTCACTCCTGAAAATAACCTGGGGGGTTTGCCTTTTGCCTTTTTCATGACCACACAGCAAATAGTGAGAGTGGACAGATTTCACTACAGCCTTCCCAGCCTTGAGACACTGCTCTCTCACCCTCTCCTCACACATAATATGCTGCAGCTCTCTGACCACCCTGTTGTAATGGTTCCAGTCAGTGTCCTTCTTGTATCACAGTGTCCCAAAACAGGCACAGAATTCCAGGTGCATTCTCAAAACACCAAACAGGAATAATTACCTTCCTTGACTTGCTGACTATGATCTTACTAGGCTATCTATAGTTGGCCTATGTTGCTGGAAGGATGCACTACTAACTCATTCTTAGTAGATCACACAGTAAGACCCCCCGGCTCTTTTTTACAAAGCTGCTTTCTAGCCAGTCAGTTCTCAGCTTAAGCTGCAGAGTTATCCCCTGCCAAAAGCAGGACCTAACATTGGTCCGTACTGAAATTCCACCTTCTCCAGAGCTACAGTCCTCCCCAACAAGATGCCAACTAAGATTTCACCTGGCAAGAGATTTCCTGCTTTGATGCCCAGTCTCTAGAAGCAGCAGAAAGCTTCCCTTGCTGGTTTGCTCAAACAATAACAAATAGGTTAAATACACTTCCTCAGCAAGAAGGAAGTGAAGAGCCAAGATGTAGCAACCTGCCAGCAAGGCAGAAAGCACACATTCTAGCTGCAAAGAGTCCATAAAACCAGTTAACCTAAAAGAACTCTCTTCCAAAAATAACAGCAGAAGCATTGGCACAAAGGAAGGGTGGGGTGAAGAGCAAATATTTGAGGAGAAAGCATCATCTACATACTTTAAAAGAACATAAGGCCTGTAAAGCCAAAGCCTGTGTGTCTATGTAATGTGAGGATGGCATGGTGGGGACTGCTCAGATAATACCTTACCGAATTGTTCAGGAAACTGTTTGTGGTGGTGATTTTCATCTGTTTGCTAGGAAGGGGAGAGACACTTTCATCATCATCTTCCATGTCATACAGACCCTGCAGAGAAGCAAAGCAATAGTTTACAAGTGGATAGATTTAATCTAGACATTTCTAAAATAAGTAGTTTTCCCTTGTCTTCAACCATGTTCAGGTAATAAGCTTGACTACACTAAACTTTACTCCTGTCATTGCAGCTTGTGGACACAGAGCTGAAGTCCATTTCAAAACATCAGTGTAAAACCTACCAGACTTTTCCCGAAATTCCACAGTAAAGCTGTTTCCCTAAACATACTGAAATCACATACAGATTCCTCTAATCGCTAGACCTCATTAGGACTGTTGAAACCACATTACTGGAATAAAGCCTCAGTGTCTTACTTTTTAGCACCCTGCTACCTTTAAAGTTGAAGCCTGAGCATATGATTTTTAATTTGGGTGTGTTTTTTTTTTAATTAAGCAGATGTCTGCTAAATACACCTAAACTGAACATTCCTTTGGAACAGCCTGCTTTCCTCAGCACAGCACATATCCATCTGGCACTACAAAACACTGCACTAGAAGGTTTACTGAATAATTAATTTCCCAATTCAACTTAATGCTCATATAGCCCTGCCTTAAAATACTGAGGCAAACTCCTACACAAGTATTTTTTTTCATAGACTCTAAATAATGTTAAGAAAAAGCCTAGACACAAATGACACTGCCCAGAACATAAGAAGTCACAATTCCAAGCAGCTTTCCATCAGCAGAAAGGTAAAGAAAAACAGAGGGATTAGCAATGAGAGCTTGCAAAATGAGTGGGTTGTCACAGTCAGCAAGATTCTGATTTACAAACAGGGAAGTTATTCTAGTCACAGAAATGCTACGAAGGAAAAAAAAACAAAAGGGATGAGAGAACAGAGGAGAATTGTGCAGAAAATAAAAGAGCTGGGAAAAACACTAGCCATCAGGACAGTGGCCTCGAGTTTGAGACAAATAAAATGGATTCTAGGCGTACAGTGATAAGGTCAGAATAATGAAAACACTTTCTTAACTGACAGCATCTGGGATAGGTGAGGGTAGCAGGTCAGCACAAAAGTAACATATACAAATAGCTAAAGTTACCATAATCAAGGCAAAAAAACCCCAACAATCAAAAAAGGACATGATATTGTGAGTGCCAGTTTTCCAATACTTCATGTAATACTTTATGTGTATAAACACAAAATAACACAAGTAACAGAAGCACTTAATTCCTCTCTGAAAGCACCCAAGGTAGTAAGGTGGTGGTAGAATGGCTGGTGGCTGTGACAAAGTACCAGAAGAGATGGCACAAATTCCAGGGTCTTTCTCAAAATCTGCTTGATAAGGGATATGGCAACTTTGAAAGTACATCAGAATACTAATTAACATTATGCACTATCAAGTTTCCAGTAGGTACTCAGAGCTGGGATTTTTTCACAGGAAGGTTATATCTTCTCCCACCTCACTGAAGCACATCTGGCCATGTACAATCATATCAACTCTCTGAAGTGCTGGCAGAAACAACTTGATCTGATGTGGTGTCACTGAGAAATTCACAGACAGACAGAGCTAAAGGTCACAGTCTCGAGAACAAAAAAACATCAGTACATACAGGCATACCTACTTCTCATTCACAAAACACGCAAGGAATCAAGATCAATCATACTAAATGAAAACCTCAATTACCATGAAAGTATCTCAATCACACAAGAATAGGAAACCAAGTTGATAGAGAATTTCCAAACATTTTCCTTTCCTACTGCGAGTTTTCTTTGAACCTGCCAATGTTTACGGACACATTTCCTTCCCTGCCAAAGGTAACAAACAGAGCACAGAGCAGGTACACACCTCTTTGTGTGTACGGTTGTTCAACACATTGATCCTCATTCCTGCTGGATGAGAGTGTCCAGGAACTGGAGCCTTCTGCTACAGTTAGAGAGAAAGAACCAAAACATTAAACATTATAGTCCATCAGGTCCCCACTTAAGAAGATCAGAGCTGTTAGCTGATACCCTCCTGCTTTAAAGTATATTACAACAGGCTCTTAGGTAACATCTGTGCTTCCTGTAATATGTTCAATATGAGACAGACTCACTTAAATTGAAGAAATTAAAACCTAAGGCCACACAAAGAAACTGATTCAAATTACTCAGGTTTTAGTCCAAGATAATTGGGAAGGGATAGCCCTGGCAGGCTACATTTCTGCCAATACCATGAATAGGGTAAACCAGAAAGTAAGCACCAGTTCTTTCATGCTATAGGCAACCAAAATGAATATTTCCATCAAACTCAACAAGCTGGGACACAACATAATTCAGTTCCATTTTAAAGGAGAAGCGTATACTGCCCCTTAACACTACAGCTGAAATAAGCTGTAGAGAATAAAATGATGCACAGGATAGTGTAGATGCTTCTTCTGAGCCCATTACAACGTGAAACAGGGAAGCCACAACAGAAGCGGTCAGGGAATGTAGCTGTACTAATCAATAACTGAAATCATGCAACAATGCCCTCAAAAACACCGCTTTGTTTTTTGGAAAAGCTGGAAGCTGTCCATTACAGAAAAAAATGTATTTTATTACAAAAATACTCCACACAGGCAGTAAAATCTTCAGATTTGCATTTTCTCTAGACTGTAACTTACACCATAACACCCTCATGTTTCAATTTGCTAAACAATTCAGGAACAAGGATACCCATCCTACAGAAACAGCAGCAGATCTACAGAAATTCTTTGGGTTTCAAAGACTTCTTGCTTTAGGAGAAAAAATACCCCAGGACGGGACATCTAGAGCTGTGTGCTACACCTTGGATCAAGATACTCTAGTTTGACCCTACTCAATATTGGGAAGACAGGAGGGTCATGGGCAATTTGGAATTTTAGTGTTAAGTGTTTTTAAAAATTATTAGATAATTGCTCATGTGTAAGGTTCTGTCTACAGTCTCAATCACCATTATATTCTATAGTATTTTTCCTTGCACTATGTTATCTAACAAACAAAAACTACTACTGGTGAAACCAAGTCACAAAAAAACCAACAAATGGTCAGAAGAAACAGTCACTGCACCAGGTCTCTGGAAACTACTTTAACTCCTAGGAACTTTGTAGAAAATGTTCAACTCCTAATGGTCGATCGTGGTGATTTGGCTTAGGACAGCAAGACTACTAATTACCATACTAATTAATGACCACTGAACAGACTGCTCTATTGCTCTGCGATTAGCCCTTCTTACAGCCACAAGAGTCCTTTATCACGCAGAGCACTGAGAAACTTCATAGGCTAACTTACAGAAGAAACATGTTTGATACTCCTGAGCAAAACCCACAGCTGAACAGAAAGCAGACTCATCAAGCCTTTCAAACTGATGAGAATAGGAGATTTTCTGACTATGTGTAAGCACACTGCTGATTTTGGGGAGGAGGGAAATGAAAGAGGTAGGCTAGGAACTTCAGTTCCATGTTTGTAGAGGTGAAGAGCAAAACCATTCCTCAAACAACAACCCTGACAGTTTGGAAGTTCTGAGTCTGCCCACAGCACAGTTCACCATCAATTGTTTCTCAAGGAAGCTGGCTAAGAATCAAGTTGCTGCACACACAGCAAAGTGAAATTAGAAAACCGGCCAAGGAAATCAGCAGGTCAGGCTGACCAACTGAGTATAATAGAACTGAAATAAATCTCAAGCCTCAGCAGGAATGCATCATGTAATCAGGCAAATCCCTGGAAATCAGGGCTCTCCTGAAAACCGGACAAGTATAAAAAGAGAAAATTGTAGAAGAGCACATTGAATTTCAAATCTTCTTAGATACAAACACAGCTGTATATTCTAAATTGTTATCTCAACACTGGGATAAACCAGTTACCTAGACAGGACATTCCACCACATCAGACTTGCAAAGATGGGAGGTATAAGAAGGACAAAAAACCCTGCATCATTGTCTTTGCATTTAGGTGGGAAAGAGACTACTGAACTATTCAAGGCATCTGCTTTAACGCTGACAGGAGCACTGCTTTAGTCTTTTGGGGCCCAAAATTAAAATGAAAGTGTAAATGAAAGGTGTGATTCTACAAAGAGCTCCGAGCAGCTGCAAGGACACACAAAAATATCAGAATCCTGCCCCATAGGCTGGAACAAACTGTTTCATCATCTCTCCTATTGCAAACATATTAACACATTAATGTATTACCATGTCTACTGAACAGCTGTAGAATAACTGAGGGGCTCAGAGTTGACTTGCTTCACCCACCTGGATTGTTTTGGTGATTTTCATAGCTAGATTTACTGTCCCCACAGGTGAGCTCATAGCAGCTGGAACGCTCCTTTTTAAGCTAATCTTCTCTCTGGCATCCACCACTTTGGTCACCTTTTCAGCAGCAACACTTTGCTGCTTACGGGAATTCAACATCTCTCGAGCATCCTGCACCTTCCCTTTGATTTTGAACCGAGCGTCCTTTTGGACCAGTTTTTCACGGGCATCTTTAACCCCCAGTTTTTGTCGGGCATCAGTGAGTCCAATCTTCTGTCGGGCATCAAATGTCCGTTGGAAGCTGACAGCTGACGATGATCTATTTAGAAGATTTTGCTGAATCCCAATGCGAGATCTTACACCTCCAAACACCGGCCTTGAGTTAAGTCTGGGGAGGGAAAAAAAAAAAAAAAAAACAAAACAAAAAAAGAAAAGAGAGAGTTTCAGACATTATGTGATACAGTGTCAATAAAAGTATTTGTGTCACTGCAAATAAAAGCTCGTTACTGCCGCACAGAAATCCACTCAGATTGCATGTCTAAATACACAAGTGGAGTTCCTAAGCTGTTTTATGCTGTATTTTACTTCCTACATAAACAGCTAAGGAACTGGTTTCCAAAATCCATCCTTAAGATCACATTTACAAACCACAGGGTCTGACTTCAGCTGTCCTAAGTACATACTATATTTAAACAAAATTCAATGGCTCAGGTAGTTTAGGGAAACCTTTGAAGACAAAGAGGAACAGAAACAGACTTTCTAGCCCTAGGACTGAACAGGTCTGCTAAAGCATCTTTTGTAATACAGCAATACAGCCCAGTACAAAGAAACATGGAACTACACGATTTCAAGAATTCTGGGTTGCAGGTTCAGATTTGAGGGAGTACAGCAACTTGGATTTTAGGATGGACAAGCACAAGCAACAATCTCAGTTCAAAGCCACCAGTTTCAAGGTTGACTAGCTTCCAGCAAGAATGGTTACCAGTCAAATTACTTTTAAACGTGACTGCCTCTAATTTAATCTACTAACAGAACTTCTGCACTCAATGGCCTTTACTTTTTAAGCACATCATTATCACAATACTGAGCACAGAAAGATAACAGAAAGGACCATGTTTGCACTTGTACACAAGTATTCCTAAGAAGCAGCACAATATGGAGTGAAAGCTAAAACTAGCTTCTTGTTACAGCTCTAATACACTTTTTTCAAAATCTGCCCTAAAAAACAAAACAGCTTATCTAATTTTTTAATCCACTTCCTCTTGTAAGTATTTTTAAGGTTTCCTCCTTCTCCATTGGGTTTCTTAAAAAAAAAAAAAAAAAAAAAAAAAAAAAAAAAAAAAAAAAAAAAAAAAAAAAAAAAAAAAAAAAAAAAAAAGATGACAAAGTACTAAGAGAAATTTTAAAGTTAAGGTACTGAAAACATATTCTTCTTGTTGACTTTTAAAACTCAAAATGAGCTAGAGGGCTACAGTGTTCATCTGCTTTCTGAAACGTGTCATCCAGTACTATAAAGTCTAAAAGTAGGTATCTAGAATTTGTTGTCATACTCAAAAGATTACCATCACCAAATCAAATGATGTTATTTCAATTCTTCATATAGCTTTATATCAGTACTTCCTGATCTAACCTACAATCGTAACATTACATATATATACACATTTACAGGCATGTATATATACAGAACACGTATATTTAGAGAGATCTGCAAAAGGACAAACCAAAAGCAAACAAGGAGAGGAAAGACTAAACCTCTGCCTCCATCTCTTTCATTCTTGTGTCCAGACATCTGGAGAGCTGGGACTGGGGTCCCGTTTTGTTACCCAGCTAAAAACCCTACAGCTGCTCTCTCATACAACCAAAGCACAACAGCTAGAAGAAACAGGAGTATTATTAAGACCATTTATTAAAACATATCCAGAATAATACAGAAGACTAAAAATACCCATAAAGTAACAGCCACAGAGCAAGACTTCCCTCACAATTTTAAAAAGTATTGATTTAGCTATGTCGAAAGCATTCCTTCAGAGTGCTGCAAAGGGCCTGATGAGTGGTTCTTTTTAATTAAACATGAGAGAGGTCAAAATAAAACAAGAAATATATGTATCAGCATTTAAGCCAGCATTAGTTAAAACTGTTAATGACATCAGTGAAATTGGTTAGGAAACTCTGTACTGAGAATTACACCATTTCTGAAGACTCGTGTTTATCCTAATAAACAACTCCCCTACATAGATAACTGCTGACCCTACAACAGCATTAACTACTTAAGTGCTTTGTGCCACAGCACCTGAAATAAAAATAGATCTCAAACATCTAATTCACTTTCTAGAATTCCAAGTTCTTGCTTGAATATTTTGTGGGTTAGTCCATCCCATTGGTGAAGATTTTTCTACCATTTCTTCTAGAGCACTGAACAGCATGGACATAAGGATTTAAGTTTACTCAGTTTATCCGGCCCTCACAAATTCAAGTTTGCTATCTCAGAAACCTATACAGTGAGCTAAACATGACAAACAAGAGAAGCGTAAGGCACAAAAATTCTTACAGTGGGATTACTGTTCAGCAAATAAAAGCAGGAAGAACTCCTGGAAGAAATGAGAGTTAAGGAGGGATTTGAAAAAGGATAAAGTAGGTACTTGGGGCATAGTAAGCAGCCTAAGACTGTTCCAAATATGCAGGATAACATGAATGAAAGTGCAAAGCCAAGGCCTTGTCTAGACCAGGATTTAAATATGTTTGAATGTTTTGCTAGCATGTTAGCAAATAAATTTCAAAATATTAGTCGAAACATGTACGTGTATATACATTCGGAGTCAAAAAACTAAGTGTAATAAATAAAAAGTGTAACAACAACAACAAACAACAACAAAGCAAAAGCACGCTGAGCAAACACAAATGGAGCAAAATCCATGGACAAAGTCTTCAGAAGCATCAAGAGAGTATGGCAAAATGGAAAACGAAAAGCTACCGAAGGAGAAGCCAGGTAAGAACTGCCAGCTGCTGCACTGGAGCAAATGGCCCAGCCTACACGGGCGAGAGCTGCTGTACAAAGAATCAAGCTGATCCCATAGCTGATCTGCAACACGCTCCACATCCACACAAGCACTGCAAACAATCTGCCGGAGCACCATTAGCTACGGTATAGGGACTGCGGCCTCCGAGGGCCGGGCAGCGATGCAGGCGAAGCCCCGGCGGTCTCGCCCGTCGGCCCCGCTCGGTTACGGCTCCCTGAGCTCCGCCACGCTCCCGCGGCTCTCCCGCCATGCACCGAGCCGCTCCGGGGAGCACGGGGAGACCGGGCCCCTCCGGGCACTGCCCGCACAACACCTGCGGGCCGCATACCGAGGGGGCCGAGGGGCGCCGACCCCGGCACGGGGAGCAGCGCTGGGCTGGTCGACGGGAAGAGGCAGGGAGCGGCAGGGACAGCGCAGAGAGTGCCGAGGGGAAGGGGAAGGGTTGTGGCGGTGGGTGCCCCTGCCCCGCCGGGGCAGCGCCGGGCTGGGGGCGAGGCGGGGGGGGGCCGCCCCCGCCGGGGCAGCGCTGAGCGACGGCCGCGGCCACCAATCGCATCGCGGCGCGGCCCCGCAGCCCCGCGGCCGGGCCAATGGGAGCTCGAGGGCGGGAGCAGGGCCGGGCCGCGCCGAGGCAGCTTCGGCCCGCGGCGCCCGGACCGGAGCCGCCGGGAAGGAGACGCGAAGAACGGGCGGCGGCTGCCGGGCGCTGCGCCGCTCTCCGACCGCTCACCTCCCCTTCAACATCACGCCGCGCTTCCGTATGAGCTCATCCAGAGACAGGTCCGCCATCTTGTCGCGGGGCCCAACGACGAGACGCAGCACGGAAGCCCCGGAGGTGACACCGTAGAACTTCCGGTCCTCGCCCCGCCCCCAGAAGCACGGCGGGCCCCGCCCTCGGCCCCGCCCCGTGGGCGGGGAGAGCCCACAAGCCCTCGCGGCGCCCGGGTTGCTCATTTGCATACGGTTCCGGCACGTCCCGGTGCGATTCTGCCCGCGGCAGCGGCTCCGTGGCGCAGAAGGGACAGAAACCGGGTGAGAACATAAGGAAACCGTCAATAGACTGTTCATTTTGAGGTAACGTGGGGAGCTGCTCGCCCTGACCTATAGAGCTAGCGCATAGGGGTCTTTGGGCAGAGCTAAAAGATTGAAGGCATGCCTTAAACTTATGAGTAAGGAAAATAACGACCCGGGGTGACGCCCGGGTCCTCACTGCTAATGTGAGAAGAATTTTTGTGCGGGTACAGGTCGCCCCTGGGTGCCCCGCCTACTTTGCGGGATGCCCGGGTGCTGTGATCTGCCCGACCCTCTGTGCCGCTCGTGGTAAGGACAGTGCTGTGCCTTGTTTCCGACCCCAATGCCCGGGGATGTTCGCGGCGCACTCCTGCTGTCACCCACCCGCTGAGCTGCGGCCGGATACTGCCTCCTCAGCGAAATAGCGCGCCGGTACCGGGAAGTCGAAGTGCTCTAAAGAGAAACTAGTGTCTCCCCCTGCTGTGTTCACTGAGCTGTCTTAAGGGCCTTCACGAAGCTAAGAAATACATCAACTCACTCCTAACATTTCATGTGTCTGCAGGAAGTGATTCCTTTTCTATGCTTCTGACGGAGGAATTAGGCTGTTCAAAATCAGACTAAGACTGAACAACAGCAGTGAAAGGGAAAAACTGTCTTGTGCAGCTGGGGTGGAGGTGACCTTCCAGGGATGCCTCCTGCCCTATCTTGACCTGCAGGACTGTGACTCTGGGTCTCACTGCAGGTCCTGGTGCTACTGAGCCTCCTTCCCAACGCCCTTTTGAAGCACGGCGCACCCCCAGGGCCTGCAGTGTGAGGGTTCTTCCTGTCGTTGAAAAACGCTTCTCCGAAATGCAGTATTGTTTCTGCCTACAGCTCTGTCTGATCCCTGGCACCTGTCACGAGGCTCACTCGTGACCCCTCCACAGCCTCCCTGTTATCTTCCTGCCATCTCCCCACTACAGCATCCTGAGCTGTAGTAACTCCGAGGTGTTGCCATGCACGCAGCAGCATCCACTGTGTTGCTGCAGAGCTGGCGGCCCATGCGTACTCTGTGCAAGATCCACGGGGAAAACTCCTGGACTTCAGCAGAGCAGGAGCTGCCAGTGAGGGCCTGGGACAAATGCAGAGGAGGTGGGCACTGCTGAGGCATCTGCTCACAGTCACACAGGCTCAGGATTCCACAGCACTGATTTCCTTTCAGGAATGTTTCAAGCCTTGGTGAGCCTAAAGTCATACCAACAGTGACACCATGTCCCTGCTCAGTTGTCCACTGGTGCTTGAGCCGGTACAGGGTGGGACATGACTGCATTACTCTCAAATTAAGGTACGCAAATTGTTAGCCCTTTTTATGCTGCCCTTCTGCAGCTGTTGAGGTACTTGATTAAACCGAGGTGGTGGGGTGTATGATGTGTCACATTTGTTTTGCTGCTGCAAAATTAACAGGCAACACTTGAGAAAATTTTTATAACTCTAAGAACAGCCCAAGAGGTTCCAGACTAGAGCTCCATCTAGCCAGTATCCTGTTTCCAACCTGCAAGGACCACCAGTGGGGATCTCTGCCAGACATCCTGTCAACCTCAGTGCTCTTTGTGCAGCCACAATGCCCTTTGGCAATACCTCCACTCTGCTGCATGGTGAACCACATCCTCATGTTTGTTTTGCTTCCATCTGCCTGGTCCTTCACCTTCCACCTGTGATCCCTGAGGTCATCTTCTGTCCAGGTGAAGAATTCAGGCCTGCTCAGACA
>NW_020955352.1:1038778-1039983 GCF_003031625.1 Empidonax traillii
AATCTAGTAGTTCCCTGGCCATAATCGTGTAGCTCTTTGATTAAACAGTTTTTGTGCCCTCTTAGTTGTCTCCAGGTACCAGCACTTGCCAAGCAGCAGCTGCTCACCAGGCGGGAAATATCTCACCAGTCTGCCATGGATTCCCCGAACAGAGGTGTGCTCAGGTACACTAACCATACATGCTGCCTGCCTTTAGATAAGTATGAGTCCCCTTGCCAACCGGAAACCTTTCAATTATTTTGGTTGAGATTTGAACACTTGGAGTCTATTTTTTACTAATATTAGACTCCATGACCATCATGAGCTTATACTCCAGACTTGAAAGCCTAACCTTGATTCACAACTGAAGTGAAAGCGAACAGCAGGAATTAAACATTAAGTTTTTTAGGATGTTAAAAATGTTAAGAAAAATTGGTCCGTGCCCCACATAGCTGTCCTCAGAGTATATGGTCAAGAATGTAACTCAAACCAGTCTGAAAAGAGTAGTTTTAGTCCTCTTCTATTCCTAAACTACTGTTGCCTTTGCTTTGCCTGTGTATGTCAGGGGCATCCTAAATCAAAGAATGCCTCAGGAATAAAAGCTTGTGGTATAGTGGTTTCCATGCATGTGGAATTTGAATGGCACCACTGTTCTGTATATATAGTTAGTGTATTTCCTACACTGTTTAATTCTAGCTAGATAAATTGGTAAACATGTGTGTTATCAAATGCCAATTAAATTTGTCAGATAATTCATACCAGATATTTGCTCTGAAGCACAGCTAACCCTAATATAAAATAGCATATGTTCATCAACATTATCTCCTAGTCCTTTAAAAGAGTAGACAGTGAGAGCTGATGAACTATAATTTTTTTTTTCAAGGGGAGAAGAAAAGAAATGTGAATCTTTTAACTTCTCTTGCTCATGGGTGAACAGTCTCCCAGTCTGTTATCCTGTTTCATGAGAATTTGGTTTCAGTAACCCAAAACAAGCCTGTGTAGAAAATGAAACTGCTTGAAACATGCCAGCTTCAACCATGAAAGAGCTCAGTGTTGCTCCCTAGGTCAGTTGCCCAGTTGTTCATTCGAAATTACCCGCGTGAGTATTTGAGTGATCTTAATTCTCATAGGAGTCTATTGTGAGGAATAATGAATTTCTAAGGAAACTTTTTTTGTAAAATAGCTGCAATTTACCTGCTCAGGTGCCCTTCTGGAAAATGAGCATG
>NW_020955353.1:0-6899 GCF_003031625.1 Empidonax traillii
TTTTTAATTTCCTCTTTCCCTGCTGTGTGAGTACACCTGGGAGGCCCATAAACTCAAAAGCTCCTGGAAACAGGAGAGTCCAGGCTTAATATCCATTTGACCTGCAGTGTCCTGGAAGTTTAGGAGTCTCTGCAGGTAGAGGCTGCAGTGTGGGGTGGTATTTTTGAACCAGGGAGCTGCAGATCCTCGGGCCAAGCTTTCATCAAGAAGGTCACCTAATGTGCGATGGAGATCATCAACAGAGGCTTCTTAGAAACAATGGAATAGCCCTTCCCAGCCCTCCACCTCTTCCCAGCACTTAGATCAGTCTTGTGGTGGCAGGAACCACCTTTAGTGCTTTATGGGACTCTTTCAGTGCTTTAACAGCACTTCCCTTCCTCTTTGCACCAACAGGAGGAACAGAGACAGGACACTGCAGCAGATCACCCCTGCTCCCTGCATTTTCTAGCAGATGAGCCAATACTGCATTAGGCATTTTGGGGGTGTTGGTGGTGCTGGGGTGACCACCCTGGCTGGCCCCCGCTCCCCGCAGCGCTCGCTGCCACAGGAGCTCTGCGCTTCCTGTTCTGGCTGCTGTTTGCCCTTGGTGTGGTCGGCAAATCCCCCAGGCCCAGAAAAGGCTGAATTTCACTTGTGTGTGCAGCGAGGAAAATATAGGATTTATAAATACCCATGCATATACAAGGGCTGTGGGTTGGGTTGCTCTGGATTAAAGGAGGTATTGAAAAATGAGGGAAGCCAGAAACTGCAGGCTTCTCATTTCTGTGATTTCTAATGGCTTTTCCTTTTGCATAAACACTGCATTGACTCCATACCCGAGAGCACTGCAGGCGTTTTCTCCCCTGCTCCGTACAAAATATAACCCAGACCTCGAAAATGGATATTTTTTATTAGGACATTTGGTTTCCCCAAGCTGAGGGGAGAACAATTGCCCTCTGTGGCAGCAAGTCCCCAGCAAGCTGCAGGGCAGCCGTGTCCTGAGCGAGGCAAACGGCAGCTCCTTTTTTTTGGGGGGGGGGAAAGCAGCAAATTAAATCTCTGCACTTCAATTCAGTGCTACCTGCACTTGAGGACACTGGTACTGTGAGTTACAGTTCTTGTATAAAGAGTTGATTTGAAGACCCAGTTTCTAAACAATAGCCGCCGGGATTGTATTTTGGTCTCCTGAGTCGGGTATTTTAATTCCCAGGGGACCAAAAATATCGGATCCCTTCCTCTGCAGACTGAGCTGGTGAAGCTCAGCGAACTGGAAAGCAGCAGGGCGTTGGGCAGTTTGCTTCTCCCAGTGCTCCTAAACTGCTTTTTCTGCTCCTGTGGTTGCTCAGGGGTGCACACACAGAAGGTGATGCGAGGATCAGGAGATGTCCCGCACAGGGAGCTGTGTTCCCCAGCCGGAGGCAGGACAAAGCCCTGAGTGATGTCTCCCCACTTGCTGCTGGGAAGGCGAGGGCTAATTTTCGGCTGTGTTGTTAAACATCAGCACTCCTTAAATCAGTGATGTGAGTGCAGGGCCCAGCCCCACCGAAGCCTCTCAGCGCCTGCCCGGGCTCCGCTCGTGCCCACATGAAACGGCCCTTTGCAAGGTGGTCCAGCTGGGTGTCTCCCATAAAAAGCACACAGGGCACTCCTGCTTTTCTGCTGTGTTTCCAGCGGGAAGGGGGCACAGCAACATGGCCAGGGCTTGCAAATCCCCCCAGGTGCCCTGGGTCTCTCCCACCTCAAGCACCGGGGCAGAGCCACCCTAGAGATGCACCGCAAATGGGCTCACACCCTCTCCTGGGGCACATCCTGGCCTGAAGCAAAGGAAAAGCCTTGGGAAGTGATGCCAGGCTGAGCGGGGAGGGGGAAAGGCTTACAAAAATCGGTGTAGCAGAAAGGTGGTGGCTCCCCCTTTCTCCCCCCCCTCCCCACCTCCTTCCACATAATGCCCAACTGTGTGGAGAGCAGCTGAGCCCCAGCCAAGAGCTCAGGCTCTGAAAAGGCAGCTTTTAGCCAGAGCTGTGAGAGCCCGGCCCGTGCAGAGCTGCAAACATGACGCTGAACTAACACTGCACTACAACCAAAGCATTTTAATAATTTAATATAATAAATGTCAGAAGGAGTGAATAATTCCCTGTAACCCTGAGGAGGCTCTAGGTGCCAGAGGGAGCCAAGTGGGTGTATTGAGCTGCTTTAGCAATAGCCCTTTTACTCTCTGAAGGTAAATTTAATCCAGATGATGGATGCTGGGTGGTCGCCTCTGTGGGCAGAATGGTGAGCACTGTTCAGAAATGCATCACTGAAACAATTTAGCCCCCAAATTTGCAAGGCAATGGCTGCAGAGAACGGACAAAGAAAAGCAAACCAAGTTTCTAGGTAGTTGTTCCTGCAGCTAGACATCAAGTCTGATGAACTAGAGTTTGTTTACCTGCCTTTGGCATACGCTTTCCCACTTCAGGCAGTAAATAGCACGTGGATAATTGTTCCAGAAGGCTCCTCGGTAGGCTCAGGGCAGTAAGCCACGTGCCTCTGGAATTACGTGCGGATGGCAGGGAGCAGCGATACCTGCACAAGCCTGGCCCTGCCCTAAGCCAGTGCTGGGGGAGGCTCTGCAGAGCAGGCATTGCTGCTGCCCACTCTGTCAGCACACGTCTTAATCCACAGGGTTTGGCAATTTGCTCCTGAACACTCCCTGCTGCTGCCTGGCCTCGGTACCAGGCTGTTCCTCACTCTGTGGAAGGGTTAATGGCAGAAGCTCCCTCCAGGACCCCCACAGGGAGACCCCAAGCTATGGATGGGCACTGGAGAGCGTGTTGGTGCTGGAGGGTGACAGTAACAGGGATGAAGCACCTGCCTCTGCAGCTGATACACAAGGACCCAAAGCTATCCTCCTAATTTTACACAGAATACTGGCTGATGAGACTCACCAGGAAAAAATTCACACACCCAGCCTGGTTCTTCCGTGCTCTGTGCCTGTTGTCTCTGACAAACTGAGGGTGAAATGCTACTGAACGAAGCCAGCAAGGTTCAGCACTCATTTAACACTGTGTTGCATCGGTGTGAAAGAATATCCAGGGTCAGGCCAATTTCCTTGATCCATTTCTACATTTATCCCGATCAGAATCCGTAGTTCTGTAAAAAAACAAACAAGCAAACAAACCCAAAACAAACTCAAACTTTTGCCCAGAGATTCCCGAAGGGTGCTTTTATATGAAGGGAAAAATAGCAAAGGCAGATCAAAGCTGAAATCACAGCATTGCTTGGCAGCAGAGGAGCGAGACAGCTGCAGATTGCCATTATGGAAAAAGACTGAATAACTTTCTTACAGGATCTCTTTGGCTGTGCAAAGATATAAAATGTTCATTGGGTGGAAAAGCTGGAGCGAAGCTTTTCAGCAAGACTGAGTAAAGCCACCCTGGAGCAGGCACTGGTGGGACACTGGTGGGTAGAGCTGAGCTTCAGTGTGCAGGAGCAGGAGTCTGTCAGAATGGAGGGCTGGAGGGAACAGACACAGCCTTGGGAAAGGAGCCCCTCCTGCCCTGCCACGAGTGGGGTGAGCTGGGGCTGACCCAGAGCCCCGTCCCGGGGCTGCCACACGAGCAGAGCTGTGTGTGGAACCTGTTCTGCAGTCAGGAGTGGCCATAAAACATTCATTTTCCAGGCACAGAGCAGCAGCTAATGCTGTGAGTGACACAGGCAATGGCTGTAAATCTGATTTTGGCAGAGCTCTGTTGATTTATGTTTGCTGGTGATCCAGCTCACACGTCTGGGATAAAGAACTGAGAACAAGGAGGGCAGGAGATTATCTTGCCTGTCTGGTAACAGAGCAGAGCACATCTGTGGAGTGCAAAGTGTCAGGTCCCTGTGGGACTACCCAGAGAAGACACAGGGTAAATATTTGCCTGTATGGGAGATATGTTTGTCTGCCACATACAACAGTAGTTATCAGCTCCATCCAAAGGTGTAAAGCTGGAGCTGAAGTGAGATGTGTTTCAAGTGAGTTGTACAATGGGTGCTAAAAGCTGTAAGGGGCACAGCCTTTTTAAAATACATGTGTTGCACTGGGAAGGACAGACTTGGCAGGTGAACTCTTCTAAAAGGCTGCTTGGGTTGACTGCTTGCTGCTTCTCTCCCTGGGAGCTTGCTCTGACCTCTGAGCCCAGGAGAGCTCACCACAGCCTGCCTTGGAGCTTTATCTCCATCTCCAATATGAGATTCAAGAAGTTCTCATAACCAGCCAGGCTGGGTCCCCTTGGTTGGATCAGTGTGCCCAGAGGCCACATCCCAAACACTGGCAAATGTGGCAAGGACAGGCAGTTCCCCTTCCCTCTCCTCTGGTTTCCTCTTATCCAGCCAAATATTTTATCCCAGGTTCAGAGATTGCTCTTATCCCAGACTCAGGGGGTTTAGGCCTTCAGTAGGGCAGGAGCTGGCGTTGCTCACCTGAGCGGTCTCACCTCTCTGAAGGCAAGTCAGCAGCACAGAAGGTCTCCCCAGTTGACACCCCAGAGCTCTCCCTCCCTCCTTGCACACACGTCCCAGCTGTCAGAGCAGGGCACCTTGTGCTTGGCCTCACCTCATCTGTGCAGCCGGGCAACACCCACCCCACTAAGTCAGCAGAGTTAAATGCTGGGTGCACAGGAACGCCTTCGAGTTAATAGAGCAGAAACAATCAGCAAAACCACCGACTTCTTATGTATCAGAGAAAAATGCAGCTCTTTGCACCCAACAGCCCTTGCAGAAGCCAACGAGCAGCTCACGTGGCAGCCCCAGTCCTGGAGCAGCTGAACTCCAAAGCTTTCTGATGGGAAAGCCTTTCCCTCCTCAGGCTGGACACGGAGGGATCTCCGGGTTCCCTGCTCGTTGCAGGGCTGCAGGGCTGGGTGAGGAGCCAGCTCTGGTGTCACAGAGCTGGGGCACTACTGTCTTGTAGGTCCAACCCTTACCAAGCCACTCTGCTGCGGGACGGCGTGAGGAGGTACCTGCAGCTGCCAGCGGACCAGACCGTGCTCATCCTGCACGCCAAGGTCGCACAAAAGTCCTACGGCAACGAGAAAAGGTGGGGGACTGTGCCAGCTTCCCCAGTGATCACTTCCAAACCCAGCTGCCTAAAGCTCAGCTTCAGCCTTGCTGGATTTCCCTGGTCTAAGCTGGGGGAGCAAATGACTTGACATATCCCCTCTCCATTCACTCGTGACCTCACGATCCAAAGCCATTGTTTAGGCTTCCTGAGCTGAATAACACAAGGAAGACATTAGCCCCCACCTGCCTCCATCCCAGTTAGACATTCCCAGTGGTTAGGCTCCTTCCATGAAGTGGTAAGGAAAGACAAAGTAAAATAAGTAAAGATACTATTCAAATCTTACCCCCAAGAATGAAAGGTTAATGTTTCAAGTGCCCTGTTAATCCTCTTCTCAAACTCAGCAGGGACTGGGGCGTTTCCATCCATGCCCATGCTCTCCAAAAAAGCTGCTATTTTTGACAATCCTTCCCACACTGCAAAAACACCTTGAGGTTCTGGTTTGAATCTCCAAAATTCCTACTCCTGGCCGGTGACATCAGACTGCAGCACTGCAATATAATTAATCCTCCATTAATCCTTGTGATATAAATACTCCTCCGTTATTATCGAGTGTGGGATAGCTACGAGGCGACAAGCTCAGCCTCTAAGGCATAACCACCCAGACCCCAACCACCCCAGGAGACAGCTCCAGGACGGGCTGGCTGTGCCTACAAAGTCCTCACCACATCCAGTCTCCTGCCAGGGGCTGCTGCTCCGCAGGTAAAGATGTTATTTCGGGACTGAGTCTTCCAGCCAGGAGAGAGCCCTCGCTGAGCACTACGTACCTGTGGGGGCAGAGGGTTGGTCCCAGTGCCAGTGAGCCCGGGTGAAGGTCTCCACTCTCAGTACAGCCATCCCACCGCCCCTGAGCACCTTTTCGGGGGGTTGAAGGGCAGTGAGAAAATGCCTTCTTGTCTCTGCAGGTTTTTCTGCCCCCCACCTTGTGTTTACCTGAGCGGGCCAGGATGGAAGTTAAAACAGGAGCAGATAAAAGGTAAGTGCCAGGCAGGAGCCCTGGACCCTCCTCCCTCTGTCTTCCCATGCCGTGGAGAGCTGCCCTCTGCCTCTGCAAAGGGAAGAGTGATCCACTTTATGTTATCTTTGCCCCTCCCAAAATCCCTGTTCCCCCTCAAGGCTGAGCCTCCTGCAATCCAGACCCAGGGAGGGCTGGAGCCTGGGCCACCTTCCCTGACAGGAAGAGCTGAGTCTGTGTGGGGAGGACTGGAGAGTGCTTCTCCTTGTCTCTTCCAGCCAGGGACATGGGAGAGGCTGGATTTCGGGTGTGTGGGTACATGGGGCTGGACAGCATGGGCAGTAGCCTGATGGAGACCCAGAAGCTCAGCTTTGAGGAGCAGCCGGACTCAAAGGTAAAGCCTGCGGCTCTCTGGGGTTGTGGGGACCCTGCTCCTGCAGGGGCTGGGCTGTCAGCACCATCACCCCGTGCCTTGGGCTGTCACACCATCCCCATCCTCGAGGTGTTGCAGTCCTTCCCTCCTTCCAAACCACAGCTCCCCTCTCCCGCTCTGCCACTGTGCAGCTGTTCAGGCAGCCGGGCAGGCTCCCCACCTTCCAAACATCCCCATCTCTCTCTGCATCATCTTTTCAGGTTGACAGTCCTGTGGCAGTTGAGCTGCCAAAATCTGCGCAGTTCCCTCAGCCCCGCTCCCCTTCCTGATGAGCAGCGCTGCTGCTTGTTACAAAATGAAAGGCTGGTCCTTCATTTGTAGATAAACAGTTAAAAAACCCCAGTCGATCCCAAAGTTCAAAAGCTTCAGCAGGGCTCTGGCATCTTTTGATTGGAGGGGGAAAAAAGGAGAAAAAGCATTATCTGGGGTCCCTGAAGAGCACAGGGTCTGAG
>NW_020955353.1:7174-36995 GCF_003031625.1 Empidonax traillii
CAGCGCTGCTGCTTGTTACAAAATGAAAGGCTGGTCCTTCATTTGTAGATAAACAGTTAAAAAACCCCAGTCGATCCCAAAGTTCAAAAGCTTCAGCAGGGCTCTGGCATCTTTTGATTGGAGGGGGAAAAAAGGAGAAAAAGCATTATCTGGGGTCCCTGAAGAGCACAGGGTCTGAGCTAGGCCAGGAACCTCACAGAAAGAGCCTTTGTCCACAGTGCTTGCCTTGCTGCTAAGGCACAGCATATCGGCCAGGACGGGAGAAACCATAAACCCAGGGGCGATTCCTCACGTTACGTGGGATAAATCACACGTGAACATTCATTTCCACAAGGAATTCTCTGACCCCAGTGTAAATAAAGCCTCCACCGATCCCCAGCTCTTCATTCCACCTGTAATAACATCTCTGGCCGTTTCTCCCTTTAAATGAACCCGGGGCTCGCTGAAAGGGCACTATTATGTCCTGGTGGGGCGGTGAGGAGGGTGAGGGAGGCTGGTGGGGCGGGGCTGGGCTGGAGCTGCTGGCAGCCCCTGTGTGCCTGGCAGGGGTTCAGCTGTGCCAAGGCACTGTACATCTCGGACACCGACAAGCGCAAGCACTTCCGCCTGGTCCTGAGGCTCTTCTTCAGCAACGGGCAGGAGATTGGCACCTTCCACAGCAAGCTCATCAAGGTCATCTCCAAGCCCTCGCAGAAGAAGCAGTCACTGAAGAACACGGACCGTGCGTACAGGGGTGGCTCTGTGGGGAGGCAAGCGGGTGCCAGCCCGGGGTGGGATGATCTCTGAGTGCTCACAGCTTGGCTCTGGAGGGTTCCAGGCTCAACCCAAAGCCCATGGGAACTCCCAGTAGAGGATGTAATCTGGACACGCTGACGTCTCCTTACCAAATGGCTCAGCCACCACAGTGTGTAATGCCCCGTTCCCAACGTGCTCCCCACATTGTGACCTCACCTGCCCTCGTGCACAGAGAAAGGCAGTGGGGAGGGTGCTGGGTACCCCAGGAACCAGGGCTTGTCCTCCCTTGGCTTGGCAGAGGCATCAGACCTGACAAGTACTCACCCAGACACCTCTCCCCACAGTCTGCATCTCCTCAGGCTCCAAAGTCTCTCTCTTCAACCGCCTGCGCTCCCAGACCGTCAGCACCCGGTACCTGTCTGTGGAGGGGGGAGCCTTCATCGCCAGTGCCAGGCAGTGGGCAGCCTTCACCCTCCACCTGGGTGAGGACTCCGGGGGCCACTGATGCCCACCATGCCCAGGGCTGCCCATCTCCAGCCCTGGCTCCCTCCTCTTGCAATTCCAGTTCCTGGGGGAAAAAGGGGTGGGAATTATTAGCCTGGGGATGTGGGAACCTGGCTCAGTCTGACCTCTGCCCGGTGCTCCTGGTGTGACTCTGGAACCGATCCTATTTCCCACCGGCACTGAGGGCAGCAAGAGCTGTACTGATCTGGCATTTCGTAAATCCAAGCCAGTAACTTGCCTGGAAGAGGCCAGAGCCCATCAGCATCCCTGCCCGCACTGCCTCCAGCGGTGTCCCTGCGAGGTACCGCTCTCCCATGCCGTGCTCCCAGGGAGCACTGGTCTCTCCGAGCAGTGAGGAAGCACTGGGAGCACAGCCGGGCTGTGCAGCCCAGGTTAACCTGCTCCCTGGCTGATCGGGGCACTGACTCTGCCTCTCTCTCCCGGCCAGCCGATGAGTGCTGCCCCCGGAGCGAGTTCCCCCTGCGGGAAGGGTATATCCGCTACGGCTCCGTGGTCCAGCTGGTCTGCACGGCCACCGGTGTGACGCTGCCGCCCCTGGTAAGCCTCCCCCCCTGCGGGCACACGGCCCGGGCCGCTCCGTGGCTCCGAGGGACGGGTGCCATGGCCGGGACGATGCCGCCCGCAGATCATCCGGAAGGTGATGAAGCAGTATGCCATGCTGGACGTGGACGAGCCCATCTCCCAGCTCCACAAGTGTGCCTTCCAGTTCCAAGGCAGCGACCACATGTACCTGTGTCTCTCCACAGAGAAAGTTATCCAGTTCCAGGTATGGCACTGCAGGAGGGGCGAGGGCCCCCAGGGTGCTTTCCAAGGTTCTCTGTGTTGCTTCTGGCTGGGGAACATCCAAATTAGGGTCAGAAGCACTGCAAAGCCACCTGCCTGCTTTGGTGGGGCCATCATCACTGCAGAGGCACCACGATCCCCATTTCCCAGCGAGCGAAGCAGTCGCTCGCTGGAACCGAGACACTGGGGGCAGAAACCAGGCCCCCCCAGTCCCTGCTGTCCACACTGCAGTGTGTTGGGAGCTGTGACTCTCCGCAGGCATCTCCCTGCCCGAAGGAATCCAACCGGGAGCTGCTGAACGACGGCTCGTGCTGGACCATCATCAGCACGGAGACGGTGGAATACACCTTCAGCGAGAGCCTGGGCTGCGTCCGCGAGCCCGTCAGCCCCGTGCCCCTCATCGCTGCCCTGCAGGTGGGCACGGCTGCCCCCTCCTCTCTGTCCCCTGCCTGTGTAGAGCTCCTGCTCCTGAGCCCTTGCACCCCTGCTTGGCATCTCCCGGTTCTGGGATGCTGCGGGACTACCCGGGAATGCCGCAGCAGGGTTGGGATGAGCAGGCAGAGCATCCTGTGGGAGAAGGGGTCTGGCTCATTCCATGCACAACACACTGACACACGCTCTGCCCACCACAGCTCACGGGCGGCGGGGACGTGGCCATGCTGGAGGTGCAGGGGGAGTATTTCCACGCACACCTCAAGGTCTGGTTCGGAGATGTGGAAGCAGAGACGATGTACAGGTAACACGGCTCAGGGAGCAGGCAGGGAACAGGCTCCACACTGAGCTCCAGGGGGGAGGAGAAGTGCTGGCTCACTGCTCGCTGCTCCTGCACGGGACCCTGCTTGGTTAATGCACATTTTCCTCTCCTGCACTGTTCCCAGGAGCCCCAAGTCCCTCGTGTGTGTCGTCCCTGACGTCTCTGCTTTCGGCAGTGACTGGAGGTGGCTGCGATATCCCCTCACTGTCCCACTCCTGCTGATCAGGGATGATGGCCTCATCTACTCCAGCTCGTTCACATTCACCTACACCCCGGAGCAGAGCTGCGTCCCAGGGCAGCAGGTCCTCTCAGACGTCCCCCAAGACTCAGATAAATTACTTGACAGCATCCATCAGGAGTTCACCAGGACCAACTTCCACCTCTTCATGCAGAGCTAGCAAGCTGGGCTGGCAGAGGCTTGGCCTCATCGCTGGCCCAGGGAGGGGGAACAGCCCTGAGCCCTCTTGGGGCACCCCATCCAGGGGGCCGGGGAGAGGCCCTGAGCCCTGCCAGGGTGCCCCATCCTGGGCTTGGGGTGGCCCTGCCAAAGGGTCCTCCCCACTCATCAAACATCCACCATGTCCCTGTGATTTACTGACTTGCCTCTTTGCCACGGCAGGCGCCTCCACCCTGCTGAGATCTCACATGAGAGCATCAATAAATCAGGCTTGAAGGACCCTTTACTGATGCAATTGCTTCTTTACTAACCTGCATGATTTACCTCCATGCTGGCACAGAGCACCACAGCTCCCTCAGTGTCCTCAGTCCATTTTTCAAAGGCCAGGAGGGACAGGGATAATGCACGAACACGACCTTAAGCGTTACTGATCCATACCAGGAATCCCTGCATCGCTGCTGTGCTTTCCATAATGAGGAGCTGCTTCCCAGCAGCCAAATACCCAGTACAAGATGTTTTGGTTTTTTTCATTGGAGGCCCAAATGGGGTTATTTAAGAAGGAAAAGGGAAAAAGAGAAAAAAAAAAAAAACCTGTGAAACCCAGCTCCTCCCTAGCTGGCATGGCTCTGCCGAGCTCTGTTGTTTTACACAGTTAGACACACATAGAAATGCAGTGCTGGCATCAGCAGGAAACTGCTGATCTAGATGCCATAAAAAGCAGCCAGGTTTCTTGGTGCCAGACCCAAATGTTATGCAGAGTGGGTCTTACAGCTTTATTTAGCCTTTAGATCTCTGTGGCATCCAGAGGCCCACGGCCTGGAAACCCGCTGGTCTGGCAGTCCTGAGCTGGGGTTTGAAACAGCCCAACTGCCAACCCACGGTGGTGTTCAACCCACTGACCTCAGGGCAGGGGAGTGGGGGAAGCACAGCACCCCATGACCCACAGCACCCCAGGAGGCTCACAAGGACCATCCCTGGGTGATCACCTGGCTCACCTGCATGTTCTGTGCGATCCAGCAGGTTTCAGATGCAGCACTGCCACGACTGCAGTCCATCCTCAGCCTCCCCGTGTGCACTCCCTGCCACCCTGTGCCTCCAGATGCTGAATTTGGGACTGCAGGGGACGGGAACACAGGAGCTTGGGTCTCCAGCATCCTAAGCCGGGGCTTCCCGAGGGACAGCAGCTCCTTGAACTCCACCAGGACATGGGGTTTCTTCTTCCCCAAAACAGGAACCTCACAGAGGGCAGACAAGCTGTTGGCAGACTGATCTCTGTGCATCTGGAGCTGCTGTGAAAAAACTCTGGGAGAACGTTACAGCACATGCCAACAGCCAAGGGCTGGTGGAGGAAAGGGCTGGAGGACAGAGGAAGGGTAACCATGTGAAGATACACAGGAGTTTAAAAGAAAGAAAGTCCATGACATCCTGGTAAAATGCTTGAGTATCTTATACAGGTGTGGGGGCAGGAGGGGCTTCCCCTGTGTGGCTGCTGCTTGGGCCACCTCACTCTTACTGACCCCTGCACTCACCTCCCCTGCAAATCCACTCCAGCCCTAATGTAACTGAGGGGGAGATGCAAGAAAATACTTCAGTCAACCCAAACAGAGGATCCCCCATATCTCCCCTGAAAGCATTTCCTCCCCCATTTACTGGAAGAGCTGGAAAGGATAGGACCAAACCTGAACCAAACTGAACCAAAGGGCCAGTTTAATGCATCCCACACAGGAGTGTCTGGAGCCCACGGGCTCCTCAGCCTCCTCCCCCCTCTCAGAGGCCAGGGCATAATTCACATTTTATGAATGGAAAGCACCCTCAGCTATATTTAGCAGCAGCCTGGACCCGAAGGGCAGGAGGAGCACTGCCTGTTGACTTCAAGGGCTTGGAACAAGCCTGCCTTGTTATGTTTACAGCACAGTGCTTTGCTAGAGAGGCCAAGAAAGCACCGAGCGGCTCATTCTTGAGGCCTGATGGATTAAGCAAACGGCCACGGTAATTCAAGCCACATGGGGAAAGGGGAGAGGCGGCGGGCAGGAGGGCGGGAGGGGACTCGAGGGGCTCCTGCTTTCCCCCACCAGCCAAGGGCTGCCTTTAATCTGCTTTTCACAGCAGGTCCCAGGGTGGAAACGAGGAGCTTTGCAGCTCCTGGAGGAGACACTTGCCTGCCACGAGGAACATATGCTCCACGTCGCGTGGCAGAGCTGGTAGCGTGGCCGAGCTGTTTATTTGCATAATCACTGATTAACACAAACGTCTCGGACAGGCGCCAGCCCGTTCCACGCTCTCGCTTGCGAGTCGGCAGCGCCCGCCCCTGATGGATCCTACAACAGTCCAGCATGTGTTCAGGAAACTGGGACCGTCCCCCTGGCTCTGCAGAGCTGGGCTGCCTGCAGAGCCCGTCTGGCAGCTCTTGCCTGTGCTCCTGAATTGTACATGGAGCTTTTTCCCTGTCCCCGAGGCAGCCAGAAACATGGGTGTACAAAATCAAGCATGAAAAAACCTTCGCATCTCTCCAAGGGCTGGGGATTTAGGAAAAGCATCACATGCTTCAGGGATGCTCAGGATAACTTCCAGTATGTGCAGGCAGTGGTGTTGCACAATGAGGCTCAAAGGCAAAGGGGATCCCTGCTCTCAGTACCCAGGGTGTAGCTGGGGCTTCCCAGAGCCCCATCACACCAAGGAGCCACTTCAGGTCCTGGCAGTGAGCGTTACCTTCAAAAACATCCCGAAGAAAATAAAAGCCTGGCTTTGCCTCCAGGACACAACACCCCAGAGGAACACCAAGCCCGTTCTGGCTCTGTTTCCCTCCCTGCCCGGGCTGTGTGACACTGAGCTGCCCGTTTGGAAGAAGCTGCTGCCATCTAGTGAGCCCGGCCCGGCCCCAGCACCAGCACCAGCACACACATCACAGCCTCCAATTTACAGCCCCCAGCACCAGCCCCCAGCCTGCTGAGCACTGCCACACTCATCACACCAGCTGCACCCACCCTGCCACAGCCCACGCTGCTCGGGGTGTCTGTATTCCCAGTCCTCCAGAATGGAGGATGTGGGGATGCTGCTCTGCCCAGCAGAGGGAAAAACCTTTTTCTTGGAAACGTGGTGCCAGGGCTGGTTCCTTGCACGAACAGGGCTTGGCCAACAGGACTGAACCAAAGGGCCAGTTTAATGCATCATGAGCCATAAAATGCCCCCCCTACCGAGCCCTGCCCACAGACCCCAGTGGGGTCCCATTACCCTGAGCATCCCTCCAAGGGCACCAGCACACAGGGCTGCAGGTTTGGGCAGTGCCCAGAAACCCTGTGCTGACTTGATCCTTTTTCTGACAGAACTATAAATTACCCAGCTGGGCGTCAGGATGCAAAAACTGTGCTGGGGCCAAAATAAGCCGAGCTGGGTTGCTGAGGAATTACAATTACCTGCTCCAGAGGCTTCCAGTGCATCGGGAACTGCTCAGGCGCGAGGCTCCAACGGCCAGTCCTTAAAAGAAACCCAAATAGCATTAAGGACAGAGGGAGCTGGAGACACCCATGGGTGCCCCCGTCACCAGCAGTGCCAGGAGCAGGTATTATTAGCCTCTGTCCTGAGATGGGCTGTTCAGGGGTGGAGACTGCCACGCTTCTGTGCCCTGGACGCTCAGCCCTGCCCATACAGCCAAAAAGCCTGTGGAAAGTTAGGTTTCCTTTTTTTCTGCGAGTTTTTTTCCTAAAAACAAGTCGAAAACAAGCTCATTCCTGGCAAGCGCTGGACTCCTTGCAGCTCAGGGGAGGACCAAGCCCAGGGGCCAGCAGTATCCCATCAGGCTGCACCACTGGACCACTGCCCCAAGGCTGAGCCTGTGGCTTGGTGACCAGATCAGGGCTGCAGAGTCAGTTCTGGACGTGGCTCCCTCTGGCCACCCCTCTGCTGAGGGGTCCGAGGAGCCCAGCCAGGAGGAAGGGTAGGATGGAGGGAGCTGGCAATCTGCTTTCATCCTGCTCTGAAAAGAAACACATGGATAGTTTTCTCAGCATTCGCTAGGGAGGGAAAGTAGCTTTTTAAACAGCTTAAATAAACAACTGGGCTTAAAAAAAAAAAAAAACCAACACACACACACAGGCCTGATTTCCATGCACTGCTGCAGTAATTAGGGTGCAAACCAGGCAGGCAGTTATGGATCAGCACCGAGAAGGAAAGGGCTGGGCATAAATCCCTCCCCATGAGCCCAGCATGCAGTGCCATGCATGGAGTGTGCCAGCCCCCTGGCTGCAAGCACCCCCCTGCCCCACGCCCTGTTCAATTCAACCTCTCCCCCCGGCCAGTCTGGGCTGGGACAGCTTAGGGGTGAAGCCTGAACTCTCCCACTGGTGCCCCTCACCTCTGCATCAGGCCTGGCCAGAGGCAGAAGAAAAGGCACTTCATCAAGCCCTCTCCAGCGTCTGGCTAAATAAACAGCAAAGCAGGATTGGTGCTGAGAGATGGGGGGAGATCTGCTCTTTGGTTTCTGCCTTGAGGGGCACACCAAGAGTGTGACTCTGGGAAACGAGCCTCCAGTCCATCCATGGCTCCCAGGACAGCTGGAGGTGCACTCAGGGTTTGTCCCCACTCCCCTGCCCAGTGTCACCAGCCCCTCTGGGCTGCCCCTGTGAGTGTGCACGGTCCCTGTCCCCTCACACCCCACCCAGAGCCGAAACGAGTGTGTGCCCAGAGCCCCCCGGGCCGTGCTGGGGGAGCAGGTGGGTTTGAAGGGCTCTTTGTTCCCCTGTGTAATTATACCTGAGCAGGGGAATAGAAACGTGCTGAAAACCCCTCGCTGGACCTTTCTGACAGGACCGGGGCCTTCGGCCTCACAGTGGCCCCATTGTTCCCTTCCATGGGCTGGGAGCAGCAGAGCACCTCCTGCACCCCCTGCTTCCCCAAAATAACCACCCTGGCACTAAAAACCGTGTCTCTGCCCTCCAACACTGGGCAAAACACCAAGCCTCGCCCCTGCCCAGGGCTGGCAGGGCAGTGCCCACAGGCGAGCCGGTGCCTTTGGCACTGAGAGAACACCCCTAACACCCCAAACCCTCCCACCACCACCGGGCAGAGCCATGGGGATATCCCCACCCTCGTCCATCCCTGCCCTCGCCAAACTCCACGGGGGAAAAGGGGGCAAGGGGTAGAGCAGGGAAGTAGAGGGAATAAAAAAAGGGGTGGGTGGGAGAGGGGGGAGAGGGAAAAGAAAAAGAAATGGGAAAAGGGGGGAAAAAAGGAAAAAAAGAAAAAAAGAAAAAAGAAGGGGAGGGAAATGGGGGCGGGGGGGGGGGAAGAGAGAGAGAAAGAAAAGAAAGACAAACTTCGCATCCAGCAGGATTTACCACCGTTGCTGCGATCGCAGTCCTGTAACCAGCAGGGACGCCCCCTGAACAGTTCCCTCCCCGGTGGGAGCCGGGCAGAGCCCGGGGGTCCCTGTGCCGTGCCGGGTGTGCCCAGGAGGGGGAGGCAGACACGGGGAGAGCGGGAACGGGCCGGGAGGGAGCCGGGAAAGGGGAATGTCCGGGGGATGTCGCGTGTTCAGCTGCCCCATCCCGGGAAGTGTCCAAGGCCAGCTTGGACGGGCTTGGAGCAACCTGGGCTGGTGAAAGGTGTCCCTGCCAGTGGCAGGGAGGGTGGAAGATGACCTTTAGGGTCCCTTCCAGCTCAAACCATCAAGTAGCCACTTTGGTACAGGTGACAGGCTTGCCCCCCACAAGGAAAAACAAACAAACAAACAAACAAACAAACAAAAACCCCACACCCACCCCCCCCACAAAAAACCACCACAACAACAAAAAAACACCACCAGAGTTTTGGGCATCACGACCTGCAGCAGAGCTGGCACCAAGATGGGACAGAGGATAGTGAAGGAGGAGCTGAAAGGTTACACCCCATTTTCCAGCTACCCGATGCTCCTCCAGCCTTGGAGCATTTGGGAAGGGCAGACCTGCCCCTGGGCACTCAATCACATCAGTACCTGGGAGGGTTCCAGCTATTTTCAAGCCTGGTGATGCAGATCCTCAAGGTTTTGGTTTTAAAACCAGAGCAGCACTAAGAAGAAAAACAACGGAATGTCCCCTCTTAGGTCAGAGATGAAGACCAGGGATGCACAAGGAGTTCGTGCTTCTCAGGATGCACCAGGTACAGGCAGAAGGGCCAGGGAGGGCAGAAAGGCACACAGAGGGAATGGTGACAAACCCATCCCAGGAAGTGGGGCCTTGCAAGGACAGGCAGGCAGCCAGTCCTGCGCTCCAGGGATTTGCAGGCTCCCCGTCCAGATTGCTTTGCAAAAACAAGGCACTTTTACACTGGGGGCGGTTTTGGAAAGTACACGGGATTCTTGCAGCGGAGAGACGAAGCCCAGGAGAGAAAGAAAGGGGAGGAGGAAAACAAAAAAAGACGACCACAGGTTGTTCCAAGCAGCACATCCAAGAACCTGTCACAGCAAACACGAGGAACAAGAACTGGAAGATCGCAGAGTACGTCAGTGCTGCGCTGACAAACACAGCTCCCACGGAGCACAGGAGGGCCCTGGGAGCACATGGCTCTGCTTTTCCTGGTACTGGATCTCAGAGGACCTTCGAGAGCACACTGGTGACAGGGCAGGCAACAAGCACGTGCTGCTCCCTTACCTCTGAGAGAGCCTGGGTGAGCTAGTCCCCATTTGTTTCCTTCATCCCCGCTAAGCCAAACCACCTGGAGCAGGAATTCCCACCAGGGAGAAGGGAATTAGATTTTCTCAATGATGATAATCCATTTAAACACAGCACTTCTGAGGAGCCTCAGCACTGTTCCCAGCGAGCAGCCCTGCCCTCTGCACAGCCCCCCCTCTCCCACCTGCCTGGGGAGAGAGGGGTCCTGGCCCTTGAGAACACCAAGCTGGCAGAGCAGAGGGGCTGTTTCACAGCAGTTTCCTCCACATCTTGCTTAACAGAGCAGCTGTTTTAGTCCAAAACAGGATGAAGTCACCTGTGGACTTGCTCCCAGGCAAGCAGAACAGCTCTGCCCCCACTTGAAGGCCTGCATTGGTTAAACAGGGTTGGCTTGAAACTTGGTGGAGAAAGACCCCCAGCACGTTGTTCTCCTGTCTGAGGGCACAGACACTGCTGCTGCCACCAGAGGACACGCACAGGCCTCTCTACCTCCCTCTGTCCCTTCTGGCTGCAAGGGGACAGCCCTCTCACAGTGCCATCACAAAACCCATCACCAGAGCCAGGACAGACTCACCTCAGGGTTCTGGGCTGCCTCTGCTTCACTTGCTTGGAGAAGCCCGGGGACAGTGGGAGTCACTCGAGGGTCAGACGCTGGAGGCAGCTCTGGAGCTGCTGACAAAGCCCCTTTGAGCTGCAGCCACCGCGCCAGGGCCCAGCGTGCCTCCCTTCTTGGTAAACCAAGCAGTTACACAAACACGAGCTCCTGGTTATCCAGCTCCCAGAAGAAATTTCAGATCAGAAACAGTCCAAAAAGCCAGTTTTAGAAAGTACCATTTATTTGAGGGGGGAAAAAAAATAAAAAATAAAAATCAGTAACAGTGGAAAAACCCCAAGAGCAATTACACAAGAGAATCCGAGTATCCCGAGAAGGGGACACAGCTCCTGCCTCCCTGGCAGTGCTGTCCACAGGCAGCACAGTCCTCCCTCTCCTGCCCAACCTCCAGTGACCTCTGTGCAGCTTTGAGAGCCTCCCAGAGCCTGCAGTTTCCCCGAACACACTTGTACTGGGCCCAAGTGAGTGAGTCACCCAGAGGAGCTCTCCTCTCCCACCCCTGTCCCAGCACACACTTCCCCGTGTTCCCACCTCGCCCCAAGAGGGGGCTGAACTTTTTTCGACGGCCTCTCTGGTTTTGGCCTCAAGCCTACTCTGCAAAGCCTCGGTAAAGAGCCTTCAGGAGCCACGAGATTTCTGAGCAGCCTTTGCAAGCCTCTGGTTTCGTGCTGCCTACCCAGGCATTCAGGTTGGGGACCCACGCTCTGATTTTTGTTTCAAACCACACCAGACTCAGAGCTGCAGGAGGACATGACTCACACACAGCTCTGTGAGACCTTCCTGACACAGAGGCACTGGAAACACGTCACCCTTTGCTCTGGGGGGATTGGTCCAGTCCAACTCC
This sequence comes from Empidonax traillii, assembly GCF_003031625.1. Lineage (NCBI taxonomy): Eukaryota > Metazoa > Chordata > Aves > Passeriformes > Tyrannidae > Empidonax > Empidonax traillii. The sequence continues at coordinate 18,470 of NW_020955353.1, forward strand.
CACCAGAGGCAGGAGCCATCCACGTACAGGGTATGCTAAGACAGACCCACGGCAGGGGATTCAGAGCTCCTGGTGGGGAGATGCTGCCCAGGCAGAGCTCAGCTACCAGATCCAGCCTTCCACAAGAGGCAGGACTCGGCACAGCACCACAGGGGACTCTGCCACGTAGCCAACCCCCAAACATTGGGTTGGGACCTCCATACTGCAAGTTTCAAAGAGCCAGCCCAGGTGGGGATCTCTGCTCTGATTCTCGAGGATCAAACCCAGCACATCACCAACCCCAACCCTCTTCCAGGCACAGCCAGGACGTGGTGCTGGAGCCCCACCCAGGGCTGTGGCTGTTCCCAGCTCCCTTCCCCAGCCTCTCTCGTGCTTTACACAAGACCGTGGACAAACAGCAGCACAAACAAGATCAAAAGCCTCTTACACACAGTAAGGCTGCTGAAGAACTAACTCCAGCCTTTTCACTGTTAACTGTATATTTCTCAGTAAAATATATAATATATAGCTCTATAGGACTGATTGTAATATATTACAGCCTAGAAATACTCTTGTCTTTTCCCTACTTCAATCATATTATGCATCCAACTTTGCATACAGAAGTTATTGCCTTGAATTTATGGTTGAAATTCACAGAATAAAGCTTAAATAGTTTTCACAGAGACTCATTATATTAGTGTTTTACATAACAAGCATAAGAGTTACCAAATGAGAAAGCAGCCATTTCAGAAACTATAAATAATTCTATTTTTAAAAAAAATCCTAAAAAAAAAAGTTATGAGAAAACCATAAATATCTTTACCCTCTACAGTAGCTGCTATAGAACTAGAAGAAACCTGTAACACACTGTAGCTAACTCTGCTTCAGTTCAGAATATGAATCATATAAAACAGCATCTCTAGACAAATGCCCGGCCAAAGGAAACACAAAGGGATTGAAAAAATAAATCTGAGGAAATTAAAAAAGTAGATTTTTTTTTTTTATTATTTCAAAACAATTTCTACAAACTTTATATAAACATTAGGCTATTTTCTTTAAAATTTTGTTATAAAAAAATCCTACAAGCGATCCTTTAAAAAAAGGTAAGAGGCTGAAGGCAAGGAAGGGGTGTCACCATAGCCAAACACAACTGGCTGTCCCGATTTCAAGGACTAATGACCCTTGCCTGGGGCCAACAGGAAGAGACAGAAGTCTCCTGGGGAAGACATTCCCATAGGCCCTTTATGGCATTCAGGGATTTTGAGCCCCTGTGGGCCTTTTACTCCCTGATAAGGCAACATTATCTTGTAGTGTAAGAGATTCATAAATAGTTCTCCACAAAAATGCTTCACATCAACAGACTGCTGCAAGACATCTAGTAGCAAGATTTATAAAAAAAAAAACAAAACCAAAAGCCATCTTCTATAGAAGCAGCCAATCCCAGCACGGCACGCTGGATGCAAACACATGGTGTTTGCTTCCATACAGTCTGGTTTGTGTTTATATACCCTCTATAAAACCAAGCAGAAAATTTGGCATCTTTATTCTTTTTACACTAGCTTGGGAAAAAAAAAAATACACTGAGGTTGTTTTGTTTTGTTTGTTTTTTTTCAGACTCTTTGTATTTCATTGGGCCCTTGTTAGCTGAGCGGGATGGGAAGGGTCACGAAGGAAGTTTGTTGTTGTGTTTTGTTTTTTTTTTTCTCTCAAAGTCACTTTGAAATTCAATCCAAAAAGAGCATTTGTTCAGCACATCTCATCTGAGGGCACAGTGTTTCCATACAGTTTGTTTGTCCATTGTGATTGAGCTTTAAGCATAGAACTCGTTTGAGGGGGCTTTCTTGTAGATGGGTTTCTTCCCCAGGTCGTAACTGCCCTCGTCCTTTTTCTTCATGCGGTAGACCAAGAGGAGGATCAGGAAGATGGCAAACAGGAGGCCCACTGCTCCTCCTGCAATGAGGGCTGGGGAGGAAAAAGAGCATAGAATAAGTCAGCTACATCTCAAAATCTGCTTCAAGAGTACCAGCCCCCAGAACTGCCCCCAGAGTCAGTGTCCGTGTGCCTGTCACCACATGTGCTGGCACTTCCAGCAACAGCAGATGTTACTGGGAAAGGCCAGAGACTGCTTCCAATCCAACCACAGAATATTCACATGTTCCACATTAACCAGTTTGTGCTAATCTTCCAGTTTAGTCCTAGGAAGAAGTGCTGACAAGAAGATATCCTCCCTGCACAGAGACAAACCTAAAAAAATTCCACCAGAAAGAGCCCCACCACGACCCACAGGAAAATGGTGTAGCTCCAATCTGAATGCTTTGTTAACCCCCTGTGTGAGCACACCCTGGGGACTCTGGATGTTGTTGATGAAATGGAGTACAACTACCAACACCACCCCCCTCCAAAAAAACCCCAAAACCGCTGCCCCAAAACCCAATACCCACAAACCCGCTAAAAACCACCGAGATTTCCTCTCTCCTCACACCAAGGGTGGCCAAAACACTTGACTGGTTTATCCTTTGCTGTGACACCTACTCCTTGCACTAAGTCAGCTTCTTGGCTAGATGGCTTTGCAAGCCACTCTTCCAGTCTCTTCTCCAGCTGGAAGGATGGCTGTGGATTGACACAATGCTTGTGTCAAAGGTTTGTATCTGGACCATCAGGCCAAGTGCCTGAAGCAGCAGTGTGCTAGAGACAGCCCTTTCCTCCTTGCTGAAGGGGAGTCAATCTCTTGGTTTTGCTCTAGACATCAGCACTCAGATTCCTACAGCTGGCCAGGTGTTCAAATCCCTTAGAGGGCTTGCTTGGCTCCTGAAGAGGCAGGACTCGGGCAGAGGTTAGAAGGAACATGCCTGTATTTGATATGAAAGCCCATGATGTCACTGGTTTACAGCCAGGAACACCTCTTGTTGAGGCAGTATCTGGGTGCAGAGCAGCTGCCACATGACTTAAGCCAACAGTCAGCTGGCAGGCTCAAAAACAAGCTGTTTACCCCAGCAAGGCAAGCAGCAGGCTCTGCTGCTGTTTAAGGACTTGGAAGCAGAAGTCACCCTGCTACAGGTAACCACAGAGGCAATGAAACTCATTCCCCTTGTCAGCAGGGAGCTGCTCCCCAGAGAAACAGGGAACAACAGCAGGCATTTTGGTTTTCAGTATTAATGATTTATCAGGAGAAGGTGGAATATTACCTGTAAGGACTTCTGTTCTTTCAAAGATGCTGCTGTTGGCTGTGCTTGCCATGGAGATCTTGTTGGACAGGTTCTCTTCGACAGGTACAGCTTTGTCTGGAATGATTTCATTGTCCACCATCGTGTTTTTCTTCTCACCTTCTATCTTTCTCCCAGTATCTCCAGGGATATAGTTGTCAGATATCTACAGAACACAGACAAACCACACCCTTCAGTAAGCAGCACCCAGCCTGAAAGCAGGAGGGTGTGCAGGGCACACAAAGTTTGCTCAGTGCATTATGAGCACACTGTTCCTGCTCCTGCAGGTGGATTCGTGCTGAGGACACGTCTTGCAGGGGGGGAGGGTGTCCAGGAAGTTTTACAGACAGGCCAAAGGAGCCACATGTTGCTTAAAAACACGCAGGGGCAATACCTACCAGAGGAGTATCCATGGTGGTCAGATATATGCCTTCTTCAGAGTCCGAGTAGTCTGCAGAGGGGGTAAAATAAAATAGAGAGGACTAAGTTTTGTTCTCATTACGTGCCATTTTCCCAAAATTCACACTTCCTATAATACCAGCACCTGCAGACAAACTAGAATTCTCATCCTCTACAACTCCCTCTTATCTACTAGTCCTTTTATCATAAATGACTTTGATTGCACAAGACCATGAGATGTAACCTTGGACCCAACACCTCTTATGGGAGGGGTCTCCAGCTGGATCCACTGGCCCCAGCAGAGCAGATCTGCCACAGCTTACCAAGGTAATGCCAATGGAGGGCATTCCTCCCACAGCCCATCCCTGAAGGATCATTCACCAACCCTCCAGATCTGCCCAAACATGTCAGCCACCCATTTCAGCACTTGTTCTTTTGCTTTTAGAGAACAAATGCTCACATAAAGGGGCACAGAGCTACAGAAACTGGTTTGGGCAGGGAGCTTTGCATGCCACTGAGAGTTCACTTGAACACCAGTTAGTCCTTTACCTTGTTTGGCCTCAGCTGAGATATTAACTCTAAGCCTTTTAATACTGCCTCAACAATAGATTTTTTTTTTTTTTAGTTTCTCAGCAGTTCTTTGGAGTTCAACAGGAAAGAGATCCAGCCAGTGCAATGCCTTTTCACTTGCAGCAAGACAAGCTTGGCTACACTCCATCTGTCCTCCCCAGGTGATTCAACATCACAGCACAACCACTTTCACTGTTCTCATCTGAGTGACTACAATTCACGAGGCTCTCTCATCTCCACTTGACACTGTGGTTCCTCTGGAGCTCTGGCTGTGCACTTAGCCCATCACTCATGGGCTGGTGCTGAAAGAAATTTCCCAGCATCAGCTGAGGGGGATCCCTTTCCCCCCTTCCCTACTTACCTCCAGACCCAGATGACTCATCTATATCCAACCCATCAGCAGTGAAGTGAGGCCTGAATTCACCAATGTCTTCATCATCTGGCAAGTCCCCAGAGGCAGGGTAGTCAAGCCATCCAGCATCCATGGTCTCAGTTTCTCTGACCTGCAAAGGGGCGTGGAAAAGCGTGAAATATCAGGCAACTCCTCAGAAGCATTTCACAGAAGGTTCCGAGCCTGTGCTGAGCACGTCACTTCCACCAGAAAAGCATTAAATGCTGAACTTCCTCTCCACCAAAAGCATTATCTTTATCAGCCTGAATATCAGCTGAATTCCCCTAGAATTTCTCAGAACAGAAGTGAGAGCCAGCTTGGGAGGGGAATTTCCTGAGCACTACAGATTCAAGAAGTTCACCTAAACACACAGGGTGAAAACAACACAACAGGATCTTGGTCAGGAGTTTGTAGCAAAAGCATTTGGAAAAGCAATACCTTGGAAGGACTTGCTATTCCTGGGGAAAAAGCCCGGCACCTATAGGTCATTTTTTTTTTTTTGCATAACACCAAAGCCTCACAACCAAGGCAATTGCTCCCTTGTTGTATTGAGAACAAACCCATTTTATCACCCAAGGCTTAAAAGCTGGTCTGTCAGTTCAGCTGAACTGCAGAGCAATACAGTGTGACGTTCAAGAGCACTCACTATCAGTAATGACTCGCCTGAAGGAAGAGCTTCCCCTGCCTCACCTCTTAAAAAGCATGTAAACAAACAAGCCTGTAAAATATGTCCGGGATCCAAAGGCCCAAGGAGTGCAGCAGCTACAGCACAAAAGCTGGAGAGCCTCCCAGATATCAGCTGTTTGGCCACAATGGCAATTTGCACACCAAAGCTCGTTTGCACTTGGGACTTTCAAGGAGCCACAAGCACAATCCTCCCGCCCTCACCAAGGTTATGCAACTTCCCAGAACTATTTCTCCTCACCCTACAGCCCCGGGGCCAGCCCCGGTGAGGGTACCGCAGGTATGAGGCTGGGATTGCTCAACATCAGCCCACAAGATTCCAGGTGCTTCCACAGCCATGAAATCATCCCCGTGGAGGGGGACTCAGCCCCTTCCCCTAAGGCAAGAGCACAGTGCAGACCGATGGGTCCCATAGCCGGGGGCTAAGCTGGCAACATTCTTTCATGATGTCCTCACAGAACGCCTGGGAGGACTGGGATGTCTTCACAAAGGTTTTATCTATCCAGGAAAGTATTTTTAAAACATCACTTTACATCCAGGGGACTTTTCTCTCAGCGTACAGGCTTACCATGAGCTCCAGCCTGAGAGGGGTGAGGAGGATCAGAGACTGGGGGCAGGCAGAGCTGCTGGGATCAGCCCTCCTGCTCCCCTGGCCAGGTGTGGCCCATCCCACAGCCCAGCAGTGACAAGACTGATGAATTACATCCGCTATCGATCTCACAAGCCAAGGCCAACAATCAGCCACAAGCCACGTGTCAGCTTCTTTTGCCCACAGCCCAGCCCTGACTCCAGCCCCATTCCCCTGCCCCTCAGCACGTTTGTACACTGGGTTTGCCACAGACATGGTTTTGTGGCCAGGCCAAGATGTTTCTCATTTTGCACCAGGAGCAGTGGCACTAGATGTGCTTTTCCTTTGCTTATGGAGGCATTTTGGGTCTCCCCAGCGACTCTGCTGCACGAAAACCAGAGAAACAGCCCAGGGGGCATGAAATGCTGAGGCCAGTTCTCCTCCCAGAACCATCTCTGCGATGCCAAGCCTGGCACTAGGTGTGGGGAAGGGGGCTGGGAGGAAGGTCAGCCTGGAACCAGGCATTCCTAACGTTAGGGATCACTCGCTCCAAGGGAAATTCATTTCAAGATATGCGAAAACCAGCCAAAGCCAGCCCTGCAGTGGGAACCGCTGCCAGCATGCAGTAGCTGTTCCCAGGGCAGCTCCTGGCCACTTCTCCCCGGCAGGAAGAGCCCAGTTCCCAATCTAGGGCACGGGGAGCACATTTGCTGCAGACCTGCATAACCTGGCTGCTGCACTGGGCAGACTGATGTTGGCAAAAGTGCCGTGCTGAGCCACGCCCCGGTGCCAGCTCACCCTGTACCTCACCATGAGTCACGGCCCGCAGTGTCCGAGCGAGGGCAGCTCAAGAAAAGCCAGGTTTAGTCCCCCAGGTGGGTGAACAGCCCACTGGCCATATCAGATGAGCCCAGCCAGCAGCAGGGCAGGGGCAGACAGCCACAGCCATCGGTGCACGCTGTGGAACGCACCAGGCCTGGCTGTCAGAGCACACTACTGAAATCAGGACAGGCAGTGTTTACCAGCACAGGACATAAGGAAATTACTGACTCACAAGCATAAATAAGATTATATGGGAGCGTTCCCTGAACTCACTCTTCATCATCCTCTTGAGCAAGGATGGGGAAGTTCCTGGAAGCCACAAGAGCTTCTCAAATGGTGCAGGAAACTTTTTCTGTGGGCAGTGAGCCTCACGTTCCAGATTCATCTGCCAGGGAAGTCAGAGGGCTGCTGGGCACCTCCATAATTATCCTCCAGGTTTCAAGGCATGTATTTCTAGGAAGCAGGCCCTAACTGGGAGCTGGGGCACGGGCAGCCTGGGAAGAGTTAACACTGGCGTGTGGTGCTTGAAGGGCAGGTCTGGAGCAGGCACATTCCTCACATACACACCTGTGAAAAGGCACACAGGCACTCTCACAGACTTACAAGCAGGGGCTGCAGGCTTCCCAAGCGCCACATAAAGAGCTCCCTGGAGTTCTTTGCTTAATAAAAGCACCCCCCTCTCCAAGAGCACACAGTCCTCCCTACAGCTCTGCCCCTTGAAGGGGCACTGCGGAAGGCGGCCGCGCTTCCTCTGGGCTTGCAGGCTGCAGCCAAGAGGAAAGAGCTCCGAGACTGCCACAGGATGATGGTCAGCCCTTGCCAAGTCATCTCTGGCCACATTCAGCTTAACACCCTCTGCAACTGCCAGCTGGAGGAGGACACCAGCGCTGCTCAGAGTCTGCTTTCCTCCACCTGTTGTCCCAGGACTGGAGCCAGGCCAGGGACTTGCTGGGAGAGTCGGACTGGGCGCCTGCACAGCTCCACCTCACCCTGGCAGCTGAAGGCAAGTCCTACTATTAATATGCTCCTCTCTAGGAGGGGTCTGTATGAAAATCAACCTTTCCTGCACGAGTCTAGTTCCATTTTTCTTCCTCATGTTAAGCAGCTTTATCCCCAGTAAGCACCACGGGAGATTAAACAGTGTGCTGGAGAGCAGAAGCTCTGCCTGCCTGCCAGTGGCAATAAATAAATAAATAAGTAAATAAATTGATTTCGTGCCAGACAACCAGCACGTGAGGCACGTGAACTATGAGCATCATTCCTGGAAAAGCTGGGCACAGAAATCTCATGTTTGAGCCCAAGGCAGGCTGTACTACTGGATGAAGCCAGACACTGTTTGCTCGGTGGAGGCACAAGAATCACACCCCTGGCACCCCAGGCAGCCCTGCTGTGCTCCATTCCTAGCCCACCTCGCTCCATTTCATGCTCCTGGAGCCTTCCCTTACAGCCCCAGGATACCCTTCATCTCCTCTCAAAGCAAGAGCATCTATTTATCGAGGCAGCAAGCAAAGTTTGTGTGCAATGTGTGAATTTCCCCAGCCTCTGGCGAGTTCTGGGAAATAACAAACGCAGGCAGCTCGCCTGCCCCAGCCCACATGTCCTCACCACAGCCTTTGCAAACCCTTTCAAAAAACAACCAAATGATGTTTTGGGGCAGAGACAAAGTTTTCCAGACGTGGAACTGGCTTTTACAGCTGGCCCTTGTCTCTGATCAAACACAGAGTGCGTTAAAAGCTCCTTTGAAGGGTCACAGCCAGCAAGTTGCAGAGGGAGTCAGACCTGCAGGGACTGGGGCATCCACAGCGCACAGAGCTCTTTATCAAGTTTATTATTTTGGCATGGAGAGCCAGTGCTTGCTCCTGGTCTCCCTCCCCAGCACTGTGTACACAAATCCAGGAGTAAACAGGAGCAAGGTGAAAGTCAACCTTTCCTAGACAAAAGCACGTGGAGCTGGGCCAGCCTGGGAGGTGGCAGGAGAGGGGGCAGAGGCACAGACCTGTTAACTCTTTGTAGCCTGCAGGGACAGGCAGGTGCAAGCTGCTCCCAGGGCTTTTCTCAGGCGCTCTGTACTCAGAGACAGTTCTACAGATCACCTCATTTCACTTCAGCAAGCAGGGCTGCACAAAATACCTTTCCCAGACCTGTCATGGACAGATGTCACCTCAACACCACCACATGGCACACCCACATCAGCTCAACCAGCAAGGGCTCCTGGACAACACCAGCAGCTGCCCGGATGGCCCAGCCTCAGAGCCTGGTTATTAAGAGATCATTTGCAAAGCCTCCTCCCCTGGGTCTTCTGCTGTCCTGCATCATGGACCAAAGAGCACAGGATCCAGCAGGGCCTCCCCAGTGCCAGGATGCAAAGCTCTGTAAACCACCCAGCCCAAGGGAGGGGATTTCCATCCAGTTCTCTTGCACCGAGCTCTTGCAGGAGCTCACAAACCAGGTGGGTTTTCAGGCTCACACCAAGCGTGCAGAGGAGCAGGGGTTGGGAGTGAGCTCACCCCCCCTCAGAGCCCACCAGCCCCCCAAAAGCAGCAAGGCAGAGGAGTCTCACAAGCCCTGGAAACTGGGCAGCTCAAATCTGTGTGAAACAGCCAAATAAAGCTGATCTCCACTGAGGGAGGTGTGCAGTGAGACAACAGGCAAAGACAGCTCTATCCTCCCATCTGAATACGCATTTAAAAACGTTATCAGAAGTGACAGGCGCTTCCAGCAACAGCTCCCGTTGGACTAGTAAGGAAAGGGTCTATACATTCCCCCAAAATACCCTTCACTCCCTCCGTGCTCCAGCTCTGTTTAGGGGAAAAAAAATAATTATACAAAAGTCATGTTAGCCCTGAGAGCAAAGCAAACATCAATATTTTGTTCTAGGTCACACCTAACTCCTTCAAACACATCAGCCAAGTAAAAAAGGTAAAAAAAAAAAAAAAAATCCACTTCTCCCAGCTTCTTGTGCTCATGCCTGGATGTACCATTTTACCACCCATTTCTGGTCAGTCTGTCCCACATAACTCTCAGCACACATGGCCTGCACTGGCCTTTGTGCCAAAGGACAAAAGTTAAACATCTCCCATCCAGGCACATGTTTGTACTTGGTTGCATGACAGGATCACCTGAGGCTTCCAGACATGGTTAAATACCACCTTTGCTCAACTGCTTTCCAAGCAGTCCTAGAGCAGAGCCACAGCCAGCCTTGCCCATCTCCTCTCTGACAGCCACCCCAGTGAGCCACAAAGGTAAATCCAAGACACCCCTGAGGACTAAGGGAGAAACCAGAGACTGAAGTACTGACCACAGCTTGCAGGCATCTCCAGTACCCACAGCACTTACTGCACACTCTTTGTGCCTCTTAGTAAAGAGGGGGAAAAAACACATTATTTTTTGAATTATGCTCAGTAACACAGACAGGGAGGGAGCGGGGTTTTGCTTAATAAGACAGAACAGGAGCAACATGCAGGCTGGGGAACTGCCTGGCTGGTAAAAGCATCACTCGTTCAAGGTGACTTAGCCCAGTCCCTGTCCAACCAGGTATCCATCTCCCTGCAGGCACAGCCCCAGCCCGTGTGCTCCAACTCCACAGCCCACGTGCAGAGGAGAGGGCAGGTCCAGCACCCCCCCAGCCCGAGCTGGGGCCGCTCCCCCCTCGCCCCCGTTCCCGGGTGATTCTTTAAGCCGTGTGGGCACAAGCAGCTCTGCCGGGGGCTCATGCGGCAGCGGAGCCATAATCCCCGTGACAATCACACTGTAATCCCGGGCTCTGCAGAGCCACTCGCTGTCACGGGTGCCTCCCCTGCAGCAGGGATGAATCCTCCCGGGCCCTGCTTGCTCAAAATAGGCTTCCCTGCGCTCACCAAGTCAAACCTTTGAGCTGCTGTGCTCTTGCTCACACACACAGCCCGCTCCCTCCAGCCCACAGCAGCATGCAGAGATTTCCAAGGAATGAACTCTTGTTTAACTGCTTTTCCCTGATTATCAGCCACAGGAAAAGCCATAAAGATTGAGTCTTCTGCCAGACAGGCACATGCTGGGATCTGTTTACTGCAATGGTGGCAAAATAGCTGCTCCAAGCACTCCATGTCCAGTCCCAAAGCCAGAGCGGGAAGGAGATGACTGCTTCCCATCCAGCTAGAGGAGATAAAGCTCAGCAGGCAGTTGCAGATGGCTGTGTGTCCATCACTTGCCCTGAAGCAAATAGAGATAACCACCGTTCAGAGGAAAAGTACAGGAGGAAAAAGCAGGAGCTCTCATGTGACTTCAGAGGAAAACAACTGCGGCAGGATTTCACGCCCCTGAAGGCTTCTCCTGGTCACAGGCAGTGATACACACCTAGTTCATAAAGAGATTATCTTTTTTATGGTATTTACAAACCTAATCATAGGCAGTTCATACACCTCACTGCTCTGGGCTCAGCTCAGAAGCTGGAGAAATCCCTTCAAGGTAAAAAAAGGAATTCAGTTTTTCCAGCTCACGACTCATTCCGAGTTGCCCTACGCTACAATAGAGGCTTCCACAGCATCCTTGTCTGGGGAAGGAAAAAAAAAGGATATAAAGGCCCCAGCAAAGCAGCTTTTCCATCAAGGATGATTTTTCACACTAATGCTTCGGGCTTGGGACATTTCAGGACTTCCCCCTGATGCCAGGAAGAGGCCTGCCCTCACTGCCCTTTCCTAGAATACAGATACACCCCAATACTTCCCCGAACACGTACACAAGCAGAATTTCCACTTGGCAAGAACTGCGTGACGTGCCTTTTTGGGATCTTTATGCTCCCTCATGCCAGCGTGTTAGCAAAATTAAGCCAGGCAGACACCCAACTTCAAAGGGTGCCTTTCCTATCTGGCTCACCATGCAGCTAATCTCAGCTTGTTTGTACAGTCAAGATTCCCAACGCTGCGCCCTACAAATGCTTCCCCTCCCACGATCCATTTTAATCTAATCAGAAGTAGTAGCCCAAAGATTTAGGCTTAGCCCAGGCAGCTGAGCTCTGGCAGCAGGGTTATGCTGCTCTGTTGGCAAAGGTGCCAGCAAAGAACTGCAGCAGAGGAAGTTATCGGCACAAAAGCACTCGAGACAGCGTAGCAGCAGCACTCCACTATCAGCCATACCCCGTGTGAGCATTTATACAAACAAACATTTCAACAGCAGGGATTTTCCTAGCAGTGGCTGGGTTTTCAGTGCCTGGAGTTTGGGGTTGGGTTTTTCTGTTTGTTTGTTTGTTTTTTAACAAAGACGTTCCCTACTTGTGCAGAAGGTGCCCTGGCTTGGGCCCAGAAAGCAGCAGACACAGCGCGTGCTATTGGGGATAATGCAGCTGTACTTCAGGAAACCTGTCACTCCCAGGGGCATTTTTCCTCTCTCAGCGGGCTCTGAACTCCCAGTAAGGCTTCCTCGTCTCTTTGAGCAGGGGGTGAGCAGCTGGCAGCGGTTTTCCAGCCCTCCCCAGCCATGTCTCTGTACCCACTTTGTCACAGCCGGGGGCACAGGGACCCAGCCATTGTTTGGGTCACTCCTTCCCTGGCGCTGCAAAGCCCACGCTCGGCTGGACTAGCAAGTCTGAGTAACCAACACGCAGGACCTGCTCCTCACACTCAGCCTCAGGAAATTTGGAATTAGCGCCAAGAACAGCCCGCACATAAACAGTCTCCTGCAAGATCCTGGCTCCAGACTCTGCTCCACTGCACACTGTGGATCTGCAATAAATATTTACCTCGCTGGGGAACAGAGTCTTCCAAGCAAAAGCTCCTGACATCAGTAAGGGCTGTATTTCCATTTGGAGGAGAGTAGAAGCTTCTCTGTTTTTAAAGGGGGACCTTAAAGAGGCTTCTGCCACCCTCCTAGCACCACACTGGCCAGGATCTGCCCCTCCACCTTCGGGTCCCACTCTTCTCCAGGCCAGCACAGCAGCTGCCCTCCTTCCAGCCATGCTCCCCTCAGTCACCTCACCTTCTGCACAGAGATTTCTGGCTACTGTGCTGTGCAAGCCCCTTCAGTGCAAGTCCGAGGCACTTTCACAGTCATTAACGCACGTTCCCATCGCTTTTTATTGCTACAGTTGGACCGTAACAGCAGCTGAAGGGCGGGAGGCAGGGTGAGCCTCACAGCAAGGTAAGCGGGCCAAGGGCACATCACTTCAAGTGTGACAGCAGCACAGCTTCAGAGGAACCATGGTGGAGACACCTTTTCCCAAGGCAGAGCAACATCAGAAGAGAGAAATCCTTCCCATGGCAGGCTGTGCCGTCCCTGACACAACACAATTTGTTTAAGCAAGAAGCAGCCGTGGTTTTGCTTGACATAACACCAGCTGCTTGGGTAACAGTGCCATGGGTCTCCCAGTCTCCCTCCTGCCCCAAGGAGTGTCTCTCTGAGATTTTAATTAACTGCTTTGATTTTTAAGTTATCCCAATAATTTGTCTAACAACAGCCTCTTGGCATCTTATAAGCAGATTCTCAGCCTCAAAGGATTTAAGGATAAAACTGACAAGGATGCATATTTCCAGCAAAAATAAAGACTTTTACAAGAAGCATATTTTTCAAGTCGGTCAGCCTTCAGAAACTGAGAGGGACACAGCTACATCTTGCATGTTTTCCCCTCCTACGCTGACATTTTCTCCAGATTCAGGATTAAGTATTTAACCCCCTCTTTTGAGGCTTTCTGCTCCTTTAGCTTGCTTTGAACGCACTTTTCTAACACCACTGCTTCCCTCTCTCCCATGGAGCTCTTGTTTCTCCCTGGAAATGAAGGAACCACCAAACTGCCAGAGCAAGTTACGGCTGCCCAAGACAGGGACATTTTCTGATCTGCCTTTGCCAACACCATCACAGCTACTGGCAGCAGTCACATGTCAGAGCCCGGCAGCTTTTCTGCCCACCACAGCCCCAACCAGATTAAACAGGAGGCAGCGGAGAAGGCGCTCGGTGCCAAGGGCAGCACGGACCGTGTGCCAAGCAGAAGCCCTGGTTCTGCCTGCCACCCCTTTTCTAACCCCATAAGAAGAGATCCACCTCTGCACCGCAGAGCCTCGGAAGTCTGAGTCACTGCTTTGGGTAAGGGGCCAGGCTGTTACTCAGAGGGTGACAGCGGTGTCTAAGGGAGCTGTGATGCCAGGCAAGTGCCAGAAACCTGAGTCAGAGCATGACTGCTCTAAGTCAGGGCCGATGGCGACACAGGGCAGAGCTGGTGCTCTGACCAGCACCATTCACTGGACAAACATTCAGGCACACGCTTAAAGACAAAAAAATAAAAGCCTGAACTAACCTAGAAGTGCAGCCCTAGCAGCTCATTAATGCAGGATCTTTTACAGTCCTTCAGAGCAGTGGCTTATTACAAGTTAAACTCTTTAACTAGGCTGCCCTGTCTATTCAGAGCCACCAAGCCCAGTCTCATCACAAGAGTCTCATTCTAGTGCAAATCATTTGAATCCTTAATCTCAAGCATTTGCATTCCAGCGAGTCTCAAACAAACAGCCACACATGCTCCCCAGCAGCAGCCCGGAGGTCAGGCAGTGCGCAGGGTTTGTCCCCTCGGTTCCCTAGCGTTTCAACTGCTTCGGCTTCCACTTTGGGGCTGCAAAAGCAGCACAACCCGGCTGTTGTTACAGGGCATAAAGGAACAGGCTGTACCGAGGGAAGGGGGGGGGGAATGCAGCTGCGAGATCTAAGAGCAGGCTCAAGAGGATAAATGTTAACTCAAGAGTTAGGAAGTGTTTTGAAGGATGGATGCTCCTTTTGTCTGGCCAAAGTGATAGCTGGGGAGTTCTGTGGGATCAGAGCACCACGATAACTTCATCAAGTAATCTTACAAGTCAACCCAAGCAATTTACATTGCAGACCATGGAACCGCAGTTATGCCACTCTTACAGGCACAGTTAGTATCACTAATTAAAAAAAAAAATTGTCTTTAAATCTAAGAACATCAATCTGTTCATTTGAGGGAGAACAACACACACAAAATGTAACACAACCTAGTGCTAACTTATAGGGGATTCAAGCAGCCAGGATATGTCTAACAGAGTATTCACCAGCACCAGGAATCAGAGGGAAGGAGCAGGAGCTGTGCTGAAGTCCACACGCTGAGCAGCCAGCCAGTGTCCCTCCTCTCCATCATCACCTGGAAAGTCAAGTTGGCAGTTTCCAGCTCGCAGTGGAAGTGGGACAGTGTGACACCACAGGAAAACCATGGCATGTTCACATTAGGCTCCATTGGAGAGCAGCAAATGGCCTCCCCACCCCAACCATTCAAGCAGCTCAAGGCAATGGTAATGCCATGAACAGAGGCTTGGAGGGGAAGGGAAAAGCAGAAACACATAGGAAAAACCTTTTCCCTGTTGCTGGACTGGACACAGGCCTTTGCAAGACCTCAAAGTGCCAAAGCCTTGGGAGACAGCAACAGGAGAGGCAGGAAAGAGAGCAATCGTGTTGGCTAACAACAGCCTTAACTCCCCAGAGCAAATGAACCTCTGGTATCTGAAAAGTACCAAGTTCAGCCCCCATGTGCCTCTTGCGTAAGCTGTTTGGAAAACTCTGAACCACAGGAAAGTGCTCTCCAGCATGGGAGCTGGCAGCACTCGGGGCAGATGAGAGCTGGGCAGCAGCTCCCTTTCCCTGACTGTGCCCCAAGCACTGCAGGGCTGGCTATTCCCACCCCTGGGAACCTCCACATCGAGTGTGGACAGGGCTCTGGGCCACGGAGGGACCACGCAGCCCTGAACTGCCACCCCATGAACTGTGCCTGCAGTTTGACAAGGTACAAGGTGCTGGGGAGGTTATTTCTTCCTACATGTTACAGGCCTTTCATCCCAACAGACATCTCTAGGTTTGTCTACCAGAAGTCCTGGGCTCCTTGCCCTTCAGGGCTAAGGAACATTGCCTTAAACACCCTATACAAACATCCTGTTTCAAGAAGGCTGAAGCAAAGCAGGGTTTTGCTCTACATGTGAGCTTGCCAAGCCCAGGTAAAAAATAAAGTTAAAACGTGCAGATAGCAATGTCTTGATTTGATTGGGAGGGACAGATGAGAAACTGGGCAAAGAGCAGAAAGAACAGGCCTCGGGGATCAATGGCAGCAGGACAAGCCAAACCGGTTTTAACATTAATAATGCTGCACTACTTTCCAAACACAGCTATCATCAACAAGACACCAGCTTTGCCAATCAGGAGGCCTCCGAGCATGATTGCTTTAAACCAGCAAACAGAGCCCACTAACAGCACAAAGCCTCCCCCTTCCCCCTAGAGCAATCCTCTGCCAGCAGTTTCTGGGTTGGATTTGTGCTCATCTGTACTGCTGGGGACCCACAAAGGTGATGTGGTGTTGCACAGAGACTTTTTCTGCCTAGTTCAAGGCACAGAGCTGAAACAAAAGGTTTGCAGCCCACTAGCACTGCCACAGCCCTGCTGAGCTCAGGGCACTCGGTCCTTTTTCAGCCCAAACTGAGCAGAGCCCAAGCCTGCAGCAGAGGGAATACCCCTTGCTTTCCTCCCATGCTGCCAGGGGCACTTTTAGATGCTGAAAGCGCAGGGAGAGCTCAGCAATGCTACTCTGCTCGAGTAGGCAGACCTCAAGTCCTGTGTCAGCTCCACTGATCCCACGTCTTGGCTGCACTGGTGGCTTTCTGTCCATCCCCCCTAAAGCATCTTCTGCAGGAACAGAAGCACAGCAGAGGGGAGAGCCCCCTGCCCACACAGCCTTTGCCTTCCAAGGCACTCAGCCAGAGAGGGCCGGGACCACCTGGGGACAGGAGGCACCAGCTCCAGGCTCCCCCCGCCCCACGGGGAAGAGGGGGATGTTCTCACCCAAAGCTGCAGGGCTGTCGTAACACAACCCACCCACCCGCAGCTGGAGCACAAGCGTCACACTCCGGCACTTCAGTAATATTCCCCACCCTCTTACACATCCTGGGATTGCTTCACACGGAGAAATCCCATTTACACCAGAAAGCCACGCAAGGGGAAAGGAGCCAAGGCATTTCTGTTTGTACAGGCTTGGGGAAATATTCAAGCACCGAATCACTCTCAAAATCCACGCTCTTACATAAGCACAAGAAATACAATCCCGGTCTTGTTAAGAAACAGCTACCTGTCTTCATCCTGCCCGCACAGAAAAACCAAGAGCCACATGCTGTGCAGCCCTGCACGTTTTGACGGTGCTATTAAAAAAAAATAATATGGGAGGAGTGCCAGCAGAGCTCTCCCAAACCGTGTGTCATCCTCGTCTCCTCCCCGGCAGCCTGTAACCCAAACAATTTGTTTGGATAAGGCTTTGTAGTAGGCCAGTGTTACTTCTCAAGCACACACTCCATCTTAGGTAGCTTAAAAGATACAGACAAAATACTCCGTACAAGTTCTATATAAGGATTTACAGAGGACATCTGTGCAAAATTTGTTGTCTTTGCAGAAATCCGATGCTTGCAGACCAGTCCAGTCCCCAGGGACACCAAGTTGCATTTCATACCAAACATGGTCAGTGCAACGTCCAGATGCTGTCTGCCCCAAAGGTTTGCCCTACTAGTTTGGGCCAGTTCCCAAACGACCGATTCACGTGCTTAATAGCAGGGATAAAGACACCAGATTAGAGTAAAGTGGATTTGGGCTGGTTGGTTTTAGCAGAGTAGCTGGCAATTACTATAGATGCTCTCTATGGCAGTTTCCTACTCTACAGTCAGCAACCCCCCAGCCCTGTGCCCCTATTACAAAGCAGCACAGTCTTACCAGTTCAGATCTGCCCACCCAGCCTTCAGTCCAAAGCAAACCAATGTGGATGATGAAATCAAGTTTTAAGGATCCGCGATCTCCTGTAGTTACCTTAATCTCAGCAGCTCTTTTCAGGCCAGCAGAGGAATTTGCCCTGATTGCACTATCATCAGCAAGACGGACACACACAAAAACAAACAAACAGCGGGGAAGCCAGAATCGCAAAATCTCTGCTTCGCCACGAAGACCCCACACGTGCCGACTTCTTAAACCCTCCATGGCAATGCATCATTTTTCATTCGCATGCCAAAGTGAGGAAGGTTTGACACACACTGAAAAACCCCAGGCACCGGCACAACCCAACTCAGGTAAGCCTGGAAAGCCTATCCAGGTGCTGTAACACACCACACACCTCCAAGCCGCCACATATTCACAATAAAAGAGGGATTAAAGCACTTTAGTCCACGACCAGCAGTTGGAGATCAAAGCTGCAATGGAGCGCGGTTCGTCCCCACCAGGTGCCCCAGTAACGCTCCCAACCCCACCAGCCCTGAGCACCGGGGAGCACACGGGGAGAACGGGATACGTGAGGAGCGGCACAGCCGCGGGGGCAGCGGGACACGGGCCGGGACACGGGCCGGGACACGGGACGGGATGGCGCTGCTCTGGCATCGGACGGAAGAGGCAGCGTGCGAGCCAGGAGAACCGGGGGAGGAACGGGAACTGCCCTATGGCCGGCCACCCATCCTGCCCCCCTCCCCTCCCGCGGGACAGACCCCCGGGGGGACAGCGGTGACACCGCTCTCAGGCTGTGGCGAGCGGGGCCTGAGACCCGCGGGTCCCCCAGTCTCCCCGGCGGGGCAGAGCCCTCCCTTCCCCGCCGTCTCCCTCGGGACTCACCGACTCGGCGGCCGCGGCTCGCAGGAGGAGGCCGAGCAGCAGCAGCAGCAGCGCGGCGCGGAGCGGGACACGGGGCAGCGGCATGGTCGGGCCGGGCTGTACCGGGACAGAATGAGGGCTGCACCGACAGATCCGAACGGAGCGGGCTCTGACCGCCTCCCGCCGCCGCCGCAGCCCTTATAGGGCCGGCACAGCCCCCGCGGGGGCGGAGCGGAGCTGCCCCCGCCCCGCCGGGAATGCCCGCGGCCCCCGCCCCGCACCGGCACCGCACCCGCGGGCACGGGGACACCGCACCGGCACCGGGGATCACACGGGGAC
>NW_020955353.1:38584-40245 GCF_003031625.1 Empidonax traillii
AGCATCCGCTTTCGCAGCATTCCACAAGTGACAGTCCCACACTTACAGAAAGGCGAGAGCGAGTCCCCGCACCTGGCAGCGTCACCGCTGCGGTTATCGCTTCTGTTACATCACTCGGGGCTCGTCGGAGGTGGAACACGAAACCGATCCATCTGCCTTCTCTGTAAGCGGCAAGAGCAAAAAAACCCACACTGATAAAGGGGGGAGAGGGGGAAACCCAACAACACAGTTTAATTATTTATATTTCTCTTCTCACATTAATAACTTCGCCTGACCATGAGAATTTGCTTGAAAGCATCTGTTAACAGTTCCTTAACCCAAGGGGTACCTGAAATCTCCCACCAGCATGGCCTCCGTGTCAGTCCCTCACTCAAGCTGCAGTAACATCAGTTTGAACTTAAGCTGTAGTCTGCAGAGTATAAAGTCATTTTCTGGACAGGAAAGCAACTCACAGACTACAAAGTGTATGTGCCATGATCCCACCTGCCAGGTATGGACACCACCTCCACTAGATCTGGTTCTCAGCCTGCTCCAGCACTACAAAGCTATCCTGAAAGAACTTGTAGCCTTCCCCCTGTCCCACTCTAAACCAAAAAGATACCTAAAGTGAAGCAGCCTTCCCAGCTGCCTGTTCCTTTGGGAATAAACAGGTACAGAGGGTGCGAGCTGAGGTCTAGAGGTGTCCTCAGTGTTTGTTAGGACTGTGCCTGCACACACGACCACTGGCCCGAGGATCTCCTGGCAGTGCCGTGCTGAGCTGGCTGTGGAGCTGGTTGGCATCATATAAAGTGACAAAGAGCTGCTCAGGGCTTCAAAAAACCTACAAAAACGGTAAGATCTGAAGACAGCACACGTGCAGGTAAGGGTAGGACCCAGCCCCGAGCAGACTGTGGGGGAGTCTGCTGTAGCACATGACCCTCCGTGCTCAGGACAGCCGTGTATCACTAACCCCCTGTTAACCTCAGCATCCAAGGCCACGAGGGAGGGATCTGCACTGTGGGCTGGGTTATTATCCTTCCTTATTACCCTCACTTCGTCACACAGAGGAGCTGATGGAAGTCACTCCTGGTGTGGTCAAGGAGCCCAGCTGCAGTGAACCTCCAGCTCTGGACACCCAGCTGAGGTGGGCAGCGGGAGATGGCGAGGGAGGAGAGCATGCGGGTTTAATATGCAAAGACTGGTCCATACCATGACAACATCTGCCAGACAGGAGACAGCCTCGGCAGCACAAGGTGGCCAGAAGCACTCCATGGCCCCTAACCCTCTAAATGCCACCTGTATTTGTGTACACATGGCTATGACCTCTGTACACCTCCTTCCAGGTAAAGCAGCCACCACAAAGATGCTTTCAAAACCAGCTTTCTGTATTGTGGCTACAACCCCTGCTCACTCGCCTGTTAACTTCCTCTCCAAACAAGCACATTACCCTGAACTGCTCCTGGTTGTCACTCCCCTCAACACACACCCACTCCACCGAAAATTTCCCCTGCGTGGCACAGCATTTTCCCTCCTGGGGAAGTTCTGCTTTGACAGAATGGAGAGGAATCAGTCTGCCTGGCCCAGGGACCACACACATTGTCCATCCAAGTCACACCTGCATGCACAGTTCCTCAAGCAAACTGATTTTGGGCTTCTGAAAACAGAAAAGAAAATTAAACTCG